>NC_065507.1:21580631-21880631 GCF_006386435.1 Epinephelus moara
TAATATCTCTCAAAGACAGAAATTCAGATAGGCCCCAATAGGGGACACATACACACACTAGAGTGTGGCTACCCGATCCGAGCCCGATGGTACCCGACGGGTCGGTCCGGGTTTGGTCAAAAGTGTAGCTATAAATTGTATTCGGGCTCGGGTCGGATTCGGTCAGCTTTCAGTGAAAATGTAGTGTAAAAATAAATAAAATCCTATTGTCTGTCCTGTTTATTGCTTGGGCACTGTTATTTACGTGACAACACCTGAACATATCACACACAGACACACATTGGCTGTTTGTTTCAACCTCTCCCCTCTCTGGTAGCGTCGGACCTCCCGCCTCCCGCTCCCGTCTCAAACACGGAGGTCTCCCTCTCCGCACACCCGGCCTGTAACCGTAACAACTGTGTGACACAAACTCAGTGCTTTTGTCATTAAATAATGTCGGGCTCGGTTCGGGTTCGGACAGAAATATGCTGCCTGTGCCGCACTCTAACACACACACACACACACAAACACACGGAAAACCGAACATTATCATCAGTTTATCAAAACCCCCCGGACGGGACGTGAAAAGTGGACATGTCCGGGCAAAAGAGGACGTTTGGTCAGCCTAGAAGGACTGATTGTTGAGCTGCTGTTAACAGTTGTTAACAGTTAACAGAGTTAACGCCGGATCCCGTTATTTAACAGTTTCCACACTAAATGAAGCAGAGTGACGGACCCAAAGCCTTCAATCTGGCTAAAAGACAGCTGAAATGCTAAAAAAAAAAAAAATACAATGGTGAAGTTGGGATTTGTTTCTTGAAGTTATGTGCTCATCGTCTTTTCTGTCTCTTGCAGGCTGCCAGGAGAAGCGGACTGGCCATCAGATATTGTTTGTGGAAATTTGAAAATAAAGTTTCTCAAATTGACTTTTGTCTCTTCATTGTGCACACTTACACACGAAATAGGGTAACAGTCAGCTATTTTTGAATGTTGCATTGATTTCTCACATTGAATGGTGAAATATTTGTAGTTTGAAAGGTAAATGAATAAAGGTCGTAGTTAACGAAGCATATGAATATTAATGAAGGAGCGCCCACTGAGCGCAGCTTCTTTTATTGATCGTTTGAACTTCACGTGGTGGTCATTTTCGATTAAAGGCCGACGTCTCAGCGACGTCTTGGCAATGAGCAAACACTCTCCCTGCTACGTCTTAACGATCTAAACCTGATACATCGGGCCGACGTCGGCCAGATGTATGTGAGCTATCTGGGACTCTTAGCTAAATGGGCTCAAACTTTTAAGGGTATTAGTATATTGGTATATTGTTGTATGTGTGCAACAGGGTCAATTATTCAGCAGTAATATGTGTGACAAAGTCAAATGTACCTTTGTAATATTAAGTATTATAAATACACAAAACTGTGGAGCTTTTGATACTCAGTTTTTGTATCTCTACATTCACCTTTAGGGGTATCCTACCTATAAAGGGGTTTCTCCCACCTTGCCTCCTCTTTTGCTGCTGTGCTCCATGGGAAAGGTAAGTGACATTGCGATCATAGTAATTTCCATGTTTTAGCGCTGTTAAGCTTTGTTTTTAAATTCATATTATGCTAACATAATCCTGTGTCACTTAATTTGTGTAGAGGCTCAAATTCACATGGTTGTATTTGACAGAGGATTTTGTTTTCACCTCTTGTTGTCAGCTGTCAGTTCAGAGATCGCCTCGAAAGATATCCACGGTCTGGGCCTCTTCATATCAACACAACGCAGACAACACTAAAGTCCACTGGTTACATGTGTACTTTAGTGTATGTATTGTGGTATGGGTATAGTGGTATGTCTATTGTAGCAGATGTATTGTGGGATATGTTTTGATATTGTGGTATATGTGCTGTGGTATGTCTATTGTAGTATGTGGATTATGGTTTATGTATTTTATTGTGCCTTCCATGTTAATAGTGTATTGTGGTTGTATCGTGTTTTAAACTGTATATTTTTTGTAACACTTTAGGTCTGCATGTAAAAGCCCGGGCGGCACGGTGGTATGGTGGTTAGCACTGTCGCCTCACAGCAAGAGGGTTCCCGGTTCGATCCCGGGTGTGGGAGCCCTTCTGTGCGGAGTTTGCATGTTCTCCCCGTGTCAGCGTGGGTTCTCTCCGGGCACTCCGGCTTCCTCCCACAGTCCAAATACATGCAGATTGGGGATTAGGTTAATTGATAACTCTAAATTGTCTGTAGGTGTGAATGTGAGCGTGAATGTTTGTCTGTCTCTATGTGTCAGCCCTGCGATAGTCTGGCGACCTGTCCAGGGTGTACCCTGCCTCTCGCCCGATGTCAGCTAGGATAGACTCCAGCCCCCCCGCGACCCTCAAGAGGATGAAGCGGTTAGAAGATGAATGAATGAATGTAAAAGCCCTACTAGAGACAAAAGTTGAAAATTAGCAAAAGCTATAAACTCTCTGTGTAACACATCAGTCCCATACTCAATATTATTATTATTATTATCATTATTATTATTATTGTATTTTTGTATGTAAAATCTTAAACTGTAAAGTAACAAGTTTTTAAAGATGTCAAATCAGTGCAGTGAATCAAAAAGTACAAATTTCCCTCTGAAATGTAATGGAGTAGAGGTATGAAGTATCTTTCTAGTAGTATCCATCCATCCATTTTCATCCACTTATCCTGGGCCAGGTCGCAATAGCAACAGGATGAGCAATGCTTTCCAGCTCCTCCTTGGGGATTCTGAGATGTTCCTAGATAAGATATATAATCCCTCCAGTGTATTCTGGGTCTGCCCTTGGGCTTCCTACCAGTTGGAACTCCCCAGAAAACCTCTAACTGGAAGTACCCAAGATGCATCCATATCAGATGCCCTAATCACCTCAACTGACCCCTTTTGACGTGAAGGCACAGTGGCTCTACTCCCTCTGGATGTCTGAGCTCCTCACCCTTTCTCCAAGGCTGCGCCCAGCCTCCTACCCTAAGCAGGAAACTTATTTTGGCCACTTGTATCCACAACCTTATTCTTTTGGTCACGACCTAAGGCTCATGAATATAGGACAGGGTTGGGATGTAGATGGACCAATAAATCAAAAGTTTGCCTTCCTGCTCAGCTCCCTCTTCACCACAACGGTCAAGCACAGTGCCCATATCAATGCTGACACCACGCCTAACTGCCTATCCATCTCACACTCTATTTTAACCTTATTTATGAACAAGACCCTAAGATCAGAGTTGGGTAAGGGTTACTTTAAAAGTAATCAAATTACTTTACTCCGTTACTTTTAAGGTAACCAGTTACTTTACTGCGTTACTCCCTGAGTAAAGTAACTCAATTACTTTAAAAGTACTTCCAACGTTACTCCCTGAGAAAAGTAACTCAAGCACTTTTAAAGACAACGGCAGCATTTCTTCTACCATGTAGCTAGCCACAAGCTTCATGACCTCTTTCGGACTGATAGGTTTAACGTTATCTCCGTTATTAGAACCAAAAGACAGTTGCTGAACACCTTTGCTTGGTGCAGTAACACTTTCCCAACCTAAAGGGGCCATTGTTTTCCAGCAGAGAACCATGGTCTTAGACTTGGACATGCTGACTTTCATCCTGACCTCTTCACACTCAGCTGCAAACTGCCCTTGTGCATGCTGGAGGTCACAGTGTGATGAAACCAACAGAACTACATCATCTCCAGAAAGTAAAGATGCAAAACCGGACACTTTCCTCCCCACGACTGTAGCCTGAGATACTGTCCATGAACAGAATGAGTGACAAGGAACATCCACCGAGAATTTCAACAGATAGATAATTCAGTAAATGCCTGACAAATCAAGATACTTCCTCACACTTAAGCAAAACATTCCATCAATCCGATATTACAATAAATAAGTCCTGCTTATTGATTTTCAGCAATGGCCGAATACAACTGAGCGGCAACCTCTGGGGCCGAAAAGTGACGCCAACACAGAAGTGTCAAAAACTGCAGTTCCTCTAATGGCCACTTGAGGCTGGCTCCAGAGGCCAGTCAATCCTCATAGACACTCATGTTAAAATGCTCAACTTTACAGCAGAAATGAACATGTTTACAGCCTGGTACAAAAAACGGTTTTGGTTTCTTAAAGTTATTTTCCCTCTTCATGACAACTGTACATGGGGATTTTTTTCATAACTCAATCATTTACATTTTATTAAGGTTTAAAGTTATGCATAATTAAGGGAATGCAGCTTCGAGTGATCAGCTGTCTGCCAATAATGACCTTGGCTTCTCAGTCGGACCCACCCGTCAGTACTCCACAGCACCAGACCCTCACCAATATATGTTCACTGGCTCCAAAAAACTAAGATGGTCACAGCCAAAATGCCGAACTCGAGGCTTTAAAATGGGAGTTCACAAACCAGTGGGTGACATCACCTATTCACCTACATAATCATTCTATTTTCTCAGAATAGATGTTGTCATATTGCCCAGTTAAAGGATGTATTTATTAGAGAACACTGAGTTGGCTGTTGTATTGTTTGGAACCAGGATTGAGATATCAGGATTGGGAGTGAGTGAGCTTTAGTGTGTCTGTTGCTGAACCTATGATGTCAGGCTTCTCTGACCTCAGTACTGAACTCCAGGTTTGTTTCACTCTGCTTACATTTGACATATTTTTGTAGCAGGAGGAAGTGAGGTCATGCACTGTTTCAAAGCTTGGCCTGGGGTTAGGGTGGTGGACTTAGCGCCTCACCCCGAGGGATTAGAGACAGAGTGTATTGACACAACAGTGGCACGCCACATCCATCTGCTGCTTCCAGCGCGGCCCTGTCTCAGCTTATAGATGGACGTGGAGAGCAGCCATGTGATGCCACCCCGGGAGCCGACCACTCATCTATGCCATCTATGTAAATACATGCACATATGGCACAGAATGCAGATCCAGAGGTCATTATCTTTGACATAAGCAGTCACCCATAATCAGGCTTTAAAGCACATATGAACATACTGGAGCAATCACAGACTTTTACAGGTATGTAAGAAAATGCAGCAGATACATATAGACCTACTGTGTACTGTACACACCAAGATATATACTGTACATGCAAAACAATATGCATTACACACATGCACATACATACTTCTGTGAAAACACAGTGAGGTACTATTGGATAAAGTCAATGGAATAGTTTGACATTTTGGAAAATACGTTCATTCACTTCCTTGCCAAGAGTTAGATACTTAGGATTCTTATATGTATAGGCTACTTAAGTTTTGTTGTTACTGTGACATTGCCAAATGTTAAACCATTCTTTAGTTGCTCTTCATTGGGCGGAGGATAAACAACACTGAGTAGTAGTGAAGCTGAGAAAAGGATGGGATTATATGTGTTAAGGTTCATAACGGACCGGTCAGGCTTCGGATCAATTGTGTCTGACTACATGCTTGTTGAGTCATTGAACTCAACTGAGCAGAGGACTCTTTGAAGTCAGAGATCAAATTATAATTCTAGATTTTATTTTACCTTTGTACCTTTCATCTGTAGGTGAAAAGATCATCTCTTAGTCAAGATTCTGGTCATAACTTGATGATATGACAGCAGAGGAATTTTTATACAGTGCTGTATTAAGAGCTTTAAACAGCATAGCAGTAAACATACAACTGAGGGCCCTGACACACCTAGCTGATGGTTGGCCATTGGTCAGCGTCAGGCCTTCGGTGACTGTCTGTCACCTTAGTTTTTGTATGTGTTCCTCACTTTTTGGCCCTTGTTGGCTGTTTTTGGATGATTCAGGATGTTGAATCAGCGTCGGACCCAGTGGAGCCGATTTGTGAGAAGAAATTACTCTGATTAGCAGTTTGGCCTAGTGCATGAAAGGAGAGGTAAGATTATATTTTTATTTTTAGCCATTGAGCTCTTAGCAGAAATGATTCAAAATTATTAGCATTACTATTTTCACATCGGAGGGTTAGAATGAGTAATTTTCTGTTATATCAATCATTTTTGTCCGTCTTTGTTTGAGTTTCCGTGCTAGTGGGAGGTCTCTTCTTGGAGAACCAAAAAGGTGTGGCCATGGGCAGAGAGTTGCTAAAACCTGTGGCCAGCTCATCAGGCAAAACCATCTACTGTCATGTCAGAGGGGGATTGGGGTTTAGTTAGTTTTTGCCTTTGTATTATTTCTAGTTAAAAGTCCATTTTGTTTCCCCCTTCTTGTGTTAGATGGTTTGGCCAAGCCACTATAAATGTTCTCATGTTTCACTTTGTTAGGTCAGGTTTTTTTCTGTTAACACCTCATTTTGTTGCTGTTATTTTGAACATAGTTATATTTTGTTGACCTCTTTTATAGGCCCAGTTCTTGGTTTGTATTGTTTTTGCATCTTTTTGGTAAATAACAACCCTATTTTTACCAACAAACTCCAGTTTTTCTCATTACCTCACTGCTTGGTCCCTGACAACTAGCCATTTAGCACATGAACAACACAATCCAATGTTGATAGAACAAAGCATATTTACTGTGCACCTGTAAACAATAACACAAACCATCAGAAAACAGTTCTGTTAAAGAGCTCAATGGCTAAAGAAAAAGAATCTTATCTTGTTCAATAAGTTTGTTTTGTTCTCACTCCCTCTTAACTTTAGCTCTTTGTTTACTTTCCTCACTTCAGTTTCTCTTCTTGCAAGCTGAGCTGAACTGCCAATCAGAGTGATTTTATTCACAAATGGGCTCTAGTGTCTGTTACAGTGATTTAACATGCTAAATCTCCCGAAAAAAAGCCAATGAGGGCGGATGAGGGCCAATGGTGTGGGACAAGCCACATTGACTAGGGCGACAGATGCTCACAGACGGCCCAACATTGACCGTTGACCGACTGTTTGCTTGGTGTGCCAGGGCCTTAACAGGAATATATTTATTGTAAATGCTTTTGCAAACCACAAATTCTTTGATTTTATGAGATAGTTAACTGAGTCAAGTAAAACTCTGAATTGATTAAGAAATCCCACAGGGAACTAACAATGATTCATCATTCATCAGTCGTGACAAAGCTGTTTCACAGTAGAAATACTTGTGTATTTCATTGGGCTTGTGGTTTGTGGGTGGGTACAAGAAATAGGAACAAATATTTTAGGCCCAACATGAATAATAACACATTGGTTGGCTTCAGGGAATAGGGAACTTATTTAGGAAATGTTTCATCTGTGGTCAGTAGTTTATATTCCTGATAGTTATTGTAGTACATCAGCCACCCCTTGAACACTGTAATTACCAGTATAAAAGGTCAAAGTTAGTTTCTGTTGTATTGGTAATGTGCAGCATGCACTGTATGTTTTATTGTTGCTGATTTTCATTGGTGTTGACATTGAAAAAAAAAAAGATGCATGAAGGAAGTTTAGTGCAACTCCGAGGCAAACACAGATGGCCAAAGGTTGACCCTAATTAAGTGCAAAGAAATGAGGAATGGCAGCGTGCTTAAAGGAAACAAAGGAAATTCTTACCACCATGTTAGCCAGGACGTGTTCACCCTCAAGTTATACAGCTTACACAAGTGAGCTGACAAAAAATAACACTGTCCCACCAAGTTTCCCCACTACCAAGCAACCCGAGCAGTCAGACATTACTGTAAGAATGATACCATTGTTTGCGTAGCAGTAAGATATGAATGATGAGTCATTGTTTGGCTGGGATTATAGTGAAGAACAAGTACCAAGTTCTTGCATTGCCCAAGGTACTGTCTGAACAGCTCACAACATATAACATGTCTGCCATTGAATTCAATCTGATAACAGTAGACATAGATGGTGATACGCATACAAAAACACATGTGCAATGCATTAGCCTGTGACGTATGTATCAACAATATAAAAGGCATAGTTCAAGTTGAGGAAAACAACGCGTCTTAATATGAAGGGTTCCCATGTGAAATGAGATCAGAAGGAAAGCTGGACCATAATTAAAGGAAAAAACAAGCTTGAAAACACACACATTCATGCACCTGCAACATTAAATAACCCCGACAGCTCTCCATCCTGTATCCTGTAGTGTTGGTGCATTATGGTATTTGCCTCAAAATAACTTAGAACGCACAGTTTATGTAAAGAAATATGACATTATTGCATTATCTAGATTAAACGGACATACCTGTGTGTTCATGAAATGTTTTAGTTCGTTTTCAATTCATAGTCTTGTATCAATACAGGTCACATGTTATGCGGTAATGTTCCTTTTTTTAATTAAAGTCAGTAAATCATTTGTCTACTGACCCGCTGACACTTGTATTCAACACTTGTTTGTCCCATAGACTGAAAAACCATGTCCTCATAGCCAAGGTCAATGCTCCCAACACAGCTGGCTGGAATCCCCCAGACTGTGGAACACAGACCAGTGCAACTCTGCACGTATACACATCTTTTGCTCCTCCTCCCTCTATCTGTATCTGTCCCTCTCTCCATCTGTCCCGCTCTCTCTTTTCCTCTTTTCTGTTGACGCTGCAGGAATCAAACAGAGAGGATAACAAAGAGTTAAAGGAGGTGAGGCCTATAAGTAGACTTGTATAGTTTGTCTTCTACTGGGCTCTCTAATTCTGGTCTAAATGTGTGTTTGTTCATGAAACTAATATCATGAACAAAATATTTTGTTTCTCAACAATTTTGGCTTAAAATTTTGTTTGGTTTTTACAGTGATATGCTGTGTGTTTGTCAAGCCTGTATTCAACATGTGTTCTATAAGGAATAAGGGGTTTTGTACATTTAAGGGAATACTTCACTCCCTAAAGCCCTGTTTCCACCGAGCAGTACGGCACAGTTTAGTTTGGTACGCTTTTTTTCCCTGTTTCCAGTGTGAAAAGTTGTGGATGGTACCAATGGAACCGTTCCATACCGTTTCCATTTTTGGTCACCTTTCTGTTGGGGTACCCAGCACACAGATCTGGTACTAAAAAGGTGGAGCTGTGAACACTGCAGTCTGTTGATTGGTCAGTAGCGGACGGTCACTTGGAGAAAAAAAAGTGTCATGGAGCGTCGTTCCTGTGGCTTCCAACAACACTAAACCCCCCGAGTCTGCCTTAGGACTAAATGCACAGACCCACTATTTTTAAATATCCCATAGAGAGACTCTCATTGCAGCGTGTTCTATTTTGTTTTGAACATGTCAGTGTGCAACCCTGCTCTGTGGACGAGATGCAGACTTCCATTTGTATCACTGGTAATGAGGAAATACAGTGAGTGCTGGACGGAGCAGTGAGTGACAACAGCCTTGCCCACATTTATGGGTACTGTTTGAGCTGGAAACGCTAATTGGACCTAGGGTCTAGGTACCATGTCTGAAGGGTTACTTTTGGTTCCTAAGTTACCAAACTGAAAGTGTTTGGTGGAAACAGGGCTTAAAAGCCCTTTTGTACATTACTCAGTCATGCTGTGTTACCTTGAGCTTGTGAAAAAAAAAAAAGAAAAAAGAAAAACTTTGTTTTTCTGACATGTTTTCACTGAAGAATGCAAGCATATTGATTTATTCATTGATTGGGGACTGTAACAACAGCAAATTTGCATTAACAAAATCAATTTAAAAACTCTCATACAACTCATGCAGTCTGTTCCAACTCCCATTTATCCAGCTGTATGCTCAGTACTTGCCAAATATATATTTAACTAAAAAACCTTTGTTTTGATGTCTGGCTTTGAAGAGAGCATAGATAAGTTTCACTTTCTGTTCAGTTTTAAATAATACAGTTTAATCAAAAATGCATGTGTTTGGGAAGTACTGAGCATACGACTGGATACATGAGACCTGGATTATACAACACAAATTGTGTGAGAGTTTGTAAATGAATGTTTTGATATAGTTCTGCTGTTAAACGTGGTCTCCCATCAATCAGTAAATCAATATGTTCACTGTATTCCATGGAGGCATGAGGGGAAAAAAAAACAACAACAAAGTTTTCTTCAAGAATTCAAGGTAACACAGTATGACTAAGTGATTTACAAATGGTCATCTTATGGCTGAAGTCATCCATTATCATGCTGCTGCTGGACGCATGACAACACAAATGACAAAGGTCATGTTGGTCAGATGACCACTTTAAAAATAGACAGCAGCACTTCGATATGATCATTTCTTTTTCACTTATTTAATAGAAGGTAGGGAGAGCAGTATGTGAGCGAGAGGAGAGAAAGATTTGGAAAAAGGAGGATGAAAGACAAATCCTTAAAAATAGAAACAGGGATGTGTAAAAAAAATTGTAAACTGTTACGAAAGCAAAGCAAAAAGAAAGCATGGGGCTGAAGCCGGAAATGGATGAGATGGGACTGAATTATAAAAGCTCTGCAAAACTGTTTCAACCCAGTATTATATCACCATCCCCATAAAAATCAATAAAGGAAATAAAACCACACAACCAAATACATAAAAAGACGAAGCCCAGTCATCCAGACCTGCATCATAAAAGAGGAAGAGGGCTTGGTGAATAACACTGCGGACATGAGAGCAAAGGGAAAACAAAGTGAGTGATAGCAGCGAGGACAGAGAGTGATACGGGTTAGTGAAGTGGTAATGCAGGAGAATTTGAGGCTCAACTGTGACGCTAGCCTTCCTTAAAATAGCTCACAGAGATATGAATTTTCTGCCTGCAGTGAATATACCTACTCCGTTCTGTCCATGATACACTTTGAGCATCAAAAGAGACCCTTAAAGAAAGAGACACACATACCTTTGAAACTGGTGCTACATGACCAGAGAAAACAGAGGAAAAAGGTTGTGGCATTTGCTTTTACTCAAGAGGTAGAAAAACTACAACTACCAGAATGCACTGCTTTTCTTTTCTTTTCTTTTTTTTACACTTTTCTTTGTTTAGGTTAAAATGCTATTAATAAGCTGATGGCACACTGAAATGTAAGTGAATTCCACCAGAAATAAAAACTCATAATTATACCATTCTCATATGGTTCTAAGAAAACTCAGACCAATCATTGCATTCGGACCGAATGCAATGATTGGTTGTCTTCCCCAAGTGGAGGCCTCCGACTGACGTAACTGCTCGCGTACAACACAGCATCCAGTTGCTAATGGCTAATGTTAGCCTACTGTAGCGTAGCCTCTGAAACATTAACGTTATCTTCCTCGTGCATTTCCACTTACGTAACATTAACGCTACTATCTAACGTTAGCACTGTAACCTTATTCTAAAACTCATCAGTCATCACTGACTCCGGTTGAGTTTTAAAACTCTGTGGTTGCGTTTGACTGTCTTGGTTGTAACGTTACACTCGCTCTCCTCTTCTGTGTGTCTAATGTTACTTTTCAAAGCCTACATCTATCATAGTGGTAATGAGGATGTAATGGAGGAGGGGGGAGTAGGCCTTTGGAGGGAGGTGGAGTTGCAGGAGGAGGGGGATGGGACTTTGGAGGGAGGCGGGAGTTGTGGATGTTCATATATTTTCTAAGCGCTGTGTGTGAAATGCAAGAAAGGTAAGAATTGCTCAGCTTCTATTTAGACAATACAGGAAACAGCATGGCGTCCACTTCCTGTTCACAAATTCTCGTATTACACCCAAACAGTGCACTAAAATATGTTTCTGAAGAAATTTTAGGCAAGAAATAGGCAATACAGTCACAAAATCTTGGTACGTATTTGATCAGCACTGCCTTGTTTTCAGGTTGATCTGAGTTTGGTCTGAGTTTGAGAGAGAGAGGCAGAGGGGCCGCTCTCATGGCAAGCATTCAAAAATCATAAAGTACAATCTGTAGTTCAAACAACCATAGAGTCAGCAAAAAATCTGCCAGATCATGATTTGAGCTGAGAGATGAGCATGGAAATCTGGTAAAATGGAGGGAAGTTTACCACAGTTCATTTACACATAGTACCCTCATTGTAACGCTAGTAGGCCTACTAACTTGCCACCACATGCAGCCACCGTTCAAATGCAAAGTCCAGCTCAGAGCAAATAGCAGCTAATCTCCGTCTATACATCAAGGGTTGGAATGGAACAAGCAACATGTCGGTATGGCTAAATCTTCTGTCAGGGGAAACATCTGCTGAGTTTACTAACATGACATATATTGGTGGTTTTCAAACTGTTTGTGCCCAAGGCCCAAAATCTCAAGGCACACCTGTATTTATATCTGTGCACAATAGCCTCTAACATGTGTTATTACTCTTATCACGACATAAAACAAAAAGACTGAGAAAAACAAAAAGACTAAGAAAAAATAAGACAGATAGCCTTCGTGATACTGTCTACTGACCTTTCGGTGGTAGGTCGTCTTCGCTGGTGCTTTGTTGTAATTTGCTCCGTACAATAAAGCGATCCATTGTCCCACTCATGGCTTTCTCCTTTCAAATATTATCATCCCTCACACTGGCTGCTAATCAGGGCTTTTGATGTGTCACACTCTTAAAATTCCCATGTGTAAACAGCAACAAATAGGTTCCCTGTGTAATTAAATTTATTAAATTAAAGTTTTTAGCTAGAGTTTTATGGGGTGCCGTTTGTAAAGTGGCTCACACCGAAAATAACATCAACTTTTTGCCACATTTAGCTTCAAACAATGTTTAAAAAAGTGGTGTGAATTTTTGAAAGTCACTTTTTACCACATTTACAGCAGTATTTGAAATATGTTAAATATAATGTCACAGTTAAATCTAAATGTCAAATGTTAAACCTAAATGTTAAATTTAAATGTTAAATCTAAATCTAAATGTTAAATCCAAATATTAAATGTTAAGCCTAAATGTTGAATCTAAATCTAAATGTTAAATCTAAATCTAAACGTTAAATCTAAATGTTAAATCCAAATATTAAATGTTAAATCTAAATGTTAAATCCAAATATTAAATGTTAAACCTAAATGTTAAATCCAAATATTAAATGTTAAGCCTAAATGTTAAATCTAAATCTAAACGTTAAATCTAAATGTTAAATCTAAATCTAAATGTTAAATCTAAATCTAAACATTAAATCTAAATGTTAAATCCAAATATTAAATGTTAAATCTGAATCTAAATGTTAAATGTAAATTTTAAATCTAAATCCAAATGTTAAATGTAAATGTTAAATGTAAATCTAAATGCTAAATCTAAATCTGTGTGAGCCACTTTACAAATGCCACCCCATAGAGTTTGCCTCTTTATTAGGAAATGTGTGCGCACAACATACTGATACAGTCAATTAAAATTTCATTCATAACTTTTTGGAAAGGCGCAGTTGAATATTCCCATAATAATGTGTGATCATTACAAAATCCCATGACACACGTGGATTGGCATCACGTCACACCATTTGAGAACCACTGATCTTTATAATGGAGGAAAGCAGTTAAAGAGAACTGACAAACTGTTTATCCTTCAGTGTCGCTAGACAAAACACTGGCACACCGACCAGAGTTATATTATAAACTAGAGTCCATCTTATGCTGGGATCACTTCAGTAATGATAAACCAAGCAGAGATTCTGGCCTCTAGTTTCACAGACCGGGCGAGGCAGAGGCGCAGTGCACCTGCGCTTCGCCAACTGGGTGTGGCCAGGCGGATTTTGCAAGTTTGGCACACCGTGCGCGCTGGCGCAGCTACTCCTCTTACCCACCTCCGTCCCTCCTACCTGTGCAAGTCGGAAAGAGGGAAGAGAGAAGGCGTGGAGTGGGTTTTACACAGCCTATTCACATCACACCAATCAAATGAGCCCCTCTCCTCACCCTTCAATGCGCTGCGCAAAGGCATAATGAGAGTTTACTCAATTCGCCATGGCAGAAGAGAGCAGCAGTGTCAGACAGCCAAACTTCTCCCAGGAGGAAACTGATGTTTTGGTCCGGGAGGTCCAAGCTTGCAGTGTCCGAATATACGGAACTGCAAGCAGACCTCCACTGGTTTCCATTACGCATGCCAAACGGTGCCAATCCCCTTTGATCTGACATCAGATGTGACGGGACAGTCGATACAGAGATACATTTATGTGCTGATTGCAGATAGTTGCATTGAATAGTGGTTTTTGTGGGTATTTATTGCATTGTTAATGTGCCTGATATTCTGGAAACCTGCCTGTGAGGTTTAGGTGATGTGTGCGCACTGTCCGCCGGTCAGCCAAACTTCGGCTTACACCGGCTGCACTCCCCCTGCGCTGACAGTAAACCTGGTTTCAGCTGGCGAGCTTTTAGCGCACCTTCGGTGAAGCCTTTTGGCACGAAACTGTCACTGCGCCAAGCTGGATCTGTCAACACCTCCCCCTGCTGCGCCGCCACACCCATCTCAACGCACCTCGGTCTGCCAAACTACCAAACTGAGCGCACCTCGGGTTGTGCTGCTCGAAACTAGCTCTGCGCGGGGTTCGCCACCCTGCGCCACCTTGCACCACACCGGGAAACTAGAGGCCTTAAAGTTAATGTCGGCTAAGGGTGTAAAGTTGGGGGGCCAATAGCTCCTTCCCTACTTCCTGTGCTCTTGCTTGGACCACACCCATCTTCAAACTCGGCCTTCATTGTGATCTCAGCTACACACCTGTAAAGTTTTGTGACTCTATCTTGCACAGTTGTGACATTATTATGTGAACAAAATCTGTCAACAGACAGACAGTCATATGACGAACCAAACCGCTTCTGTGGCTTCTGTGGTACTTCCCACTACAATTGGTGTCACCTGGACCACATTTTGCCATGATGACACACACAAGGTGTAAACAATAGTTTAAGTTAAGTTTATTTACTTTATTAATCCCCCCTGAGGAGAAATTCAATGTGCCCAGGTGAACTGGCCCCTCTCCAGCCACCGGTCCACGCTCCATATTTTGGTCCGGACAGGGACTCGAACAGGCGACGCTCCGGTTCCCAACCCAAGTCCCTATGGACTGAGCTACTGTTGCCCCAATACCAGCAGTGACTGCGTTGTTGCTGGTAAATACCTTGTTTTGTTGGTGACGTTTACAGTAGAACATTCTGTCTAAACACACTGAACAAAATGGGTTAAAGGTTAAGACAGGTTAAACCTACACTGCCACATGTTCAGTTACACACCCACGGAGGCGAAGGAATACCAGGAAATCTACTGTAGGACAGCATCCTGGGAAGACTGGACCACACCTAGTGAACCTGTGTGTGTTAATGTGTGTTTTACAGTAATCTTATCACCACAACATGACAAAAGGAAATTCTCTGGAAGGGGCGTATAATTCAAACACCTCTGGTTACTTGACTGACGCACGTTATAAAAAGTTGCATTTTCTTTTTGAAGTTATAGGAATAAACATAAGTTTGGAAAAGGCTGAAGATCCTTGGAGATAATGATAAGAAACTGCTGCTGCTGCATTTGGCTAATGTCACTTCAATAATCAAATTGTTGTAAACTGGATAACCGTTATCTTTAGTGTGTAAGTGCGTCCATGTGTTCGCGTATGTGTGTACATAATCAACAGTCTCCCATTGTGTTGAAGACAGTAGCGTGAGAGCGACCAGAGGGTTAGCTGCGCATCACATCAAAGATTTGGCTGTTTGTGAAAGACCCCACTGTCAACACACACACACACACACACACACACACACACACAATTAAACATTACACAAACTCCCATCTGAGACCCCCCCCCCCCCGCAGCTTTCTGTGCTCCTCACACTAAACAATCAGGTATGACAGGTGTGGCCTTTCTGGGTCCCAGCGGGACCCGAAAAAGACAAAAGACCCTCAGGAAGAGGCCGTCCACTCATCCTCACTGGGGACACAAATCTCTCCCTCACACACACAAGAAAGGAGGACGATAATAGCTGTGAGTTTGTGTTTAAAGGGACAGTTTGCAGGATTTAGCAGCATCTAGTGGTGAGGAGTGCAGATTGCACCCAGCTGAAACGTCTGTGTGCCAAGCGTGAACTCCCAGTTAGGATTCCTTTAGTATTCATGAACCATTTTCACAGCAGACATTTTGACTTGTCACAGAAGGAAAAGCACAGGTAAAACTGAAAACGTCCATGATGGCTAAGTTCCATTTAGCTTCCCAACACCAGGGCCTCCTCCAGATGGAATACAGCTATCAAAAATGTTATTGAATGCACCTGTGTTTTTCCTACCATGACATGTGATAATGTCTGCTGTGAAAAAGGTCTATTGTTCAGGAGGTTTTTACCAGGAACCAAATTATCTGTATCTCTCCAAAACAAACAGACCCGCTGATTAAAAACAGGTTTCTCCGACACTGTTTGGCATGTTGGAGAGAGGCCACTAGCCCAGTCCTGCTAATGTGTGTCCACCTTTTTTCTCTGCCAACTTAAGATCAAGATGTTCAGGAGGCTTTTATCAGGAGCCAAATTATCTGCAGAGGTCTCTTCCTCTCCAGAACAAACAGACCCGGTGATTTAAACCAGTAAAATCAGTGAATTATTCATTTTCTTGTTAAAAAACAACAACTGTGTTTTCCAATGCTTTAATTGCACAGGTGCTGCGAACTACGGTGGCTGACACAAAAATGTGAATGGCCCATCAAGAGCCAGTGTTTAGTTTGTCCATTCTGGGCTACTGTAGAAACATGACGGTGCAACGTGGCTCTGTGGATGATGACCAGCTACCTATGTAGAGATAAAAGGCTCATTCTAAATTAATAAAACATGATAATCCTACTTTCAGGTGAAGAAAACATTATGAGATTATATTTCATTTCTTCCAATATATCCCTCCTAAATCCTACACACCGGACTTTTAAATCCTCAGATTACTTATTCACATCTCTCCCAAACTCCTGATTGTTCCCTTTGAGTTCCTCTTCTAAGATGTTTTACACACTTTGACAGTATGCGCAGTATCAGCTTGTGCCTACAGGATGTCACTGTTAGGGAAATGCTTCCTTCACATTGAAATATTTTGCATGTTACTTTTTCAAGCTTGTCGAAAAAGTCTAAAGTCTTAAAGTCCTTAAAATTATTATAATATTTGTTATAATTATTCTAAATGACATAGGTATTCTATTACCTGTTTTTTTATTTTTTACACCTAAAAAGTTAAAGATGGCAAACAGTCATACAAGTGCTTCTTTATTCATTTATTTATCTTATCTGTTTATAACTTTATATCATCACTTTCAACACAATGCATCTGGTGGTCAATATAGTCACTTTGGAAAGCAATGCTTTACAACATAGATATTTTTGGCAGATATATAGGCGAGGAAAGGTTGTGTTAGGGGAGTGCATATTTATTTTTCGACACTGGGTGGTACTTTGACTGTAGATAAAATTGGGTTTATTACTCATTCATTTCATTGGCTGGTAAATAGACTGGGGATAGTTGTATATTAGTTGTAAATACATTTGGGAATTTGTTGTGAAATCACGTACGAGTAAAAGAAGAAATGTAAGAAAGGGGCAGGGACATGTAAGTTTTACTTCTACCTACTCCTTTTGGACACTGTTATCTTTGTCTTGTTTGTTTTTTATTATTTATTCTTTCAAATTTTTGGTTTGAAATAAAGTCATTTATTCATTCATTCATTAAATGACCATACACCACAAATGAAAATAATGTGACAAGTACCCAAACTCTCACAATCTCACACTCACACACAGGGGTTTGCCTAATTGGTTATAAAGTTGTACGATACACATAAATCAGTAGTTTTGGTTAGTCATTTATTACATATTCTTAAGTTTTATATTATTTTAAGATATGTATCTAGAGCTGAACTCTTAAAGCAGGAAATGAGGGCAATTTCTTTAAGTATTTTGTTTTCTGAATATAAAATTCAGCTAACAAAAATGAGCAACTTAATCATATATTGTTCATTCTTGGAGAAATTTGGATTTTTGAATATCAGTTATTAACAAATCAGGTTCTTTGACTGAAATGTTCTTGCCAAAATGTCTTTGGAGATCCAACTTAAAAAATCAGTTCAGAAGATGTCACATGTTCATTCACACATTGAAAGAATAAATGTTCTAATGTTTCTATCATATTGTTACAAAGGTGCATTTGTCATGTCAGGTAGCCTGTGTATCTGTAAATAATAAAATTCACTGGATAATATGTGTGAGTTTATTTTTAATCCCTGTGAATCCTGGTTTGGCCATGTGTTTTCTCTGAGTGTATTTCTAAATTGAAGGTGTTTTTTGTTTGGTTGGTTTCTGTCTGAACGTCATCAGTCATAGCCTTGTACTCTGGCGCCCTCAAGTGGCCACAATTTGTCATTGCAGGACATTTTATTTAATTTAGAGGGGAAATATAGATATAAACAAATGCACAACGCAAAAATAAAGACAAAAATCAGCTGTGGTTTAAAATATTATAAGTTATGGTTTTCTATAACTCGATTGTGTTGTTTCCGGTCGGTCGCAAGATGGCGCTGAATCAACTCCGCTCATCTTTCCACCTCAGCGTGCTTCACTCTTCCGGGTGTGTCGTTGACCATGTGAGAGTTCACAGGCCACGCAGAGGTCGTGTTGTGCTTGTGCTTTTGCTTTAGCACGACTTGTTTGTAGCTAGCTGGTCCCCGTGATGTGATGGCTTTCCTGAGTCTATTCCTGAGAAGGCAGCTGCCGCCGGCCGTGTGTCACTTCGCCTGGACAACAGTGAAGCTGCTCCGGTCTCCCTGCGCCGGGGCGCCGCTGCGGAGGCTGCACAGCTCGCCCCGGCTGCGGCTCGGAGAAAAGGGACCGTGGGGGAAGAGCCGGGGGCCGGAGCAGCAGTACCAGCTCACAGACCTCGACAAGGCGGACGCTTTGGTAGGAACATGTACATGGAGATCATATAGCGAGCTTCCTATACAGAGGAATGTCCCTTCTGGTTTTGCTTTCGTTTCTCCTCCTCTGTGTCTCTGTAAATCCACAATAAGTAAGTTTATACAAGAAAACTGAGGTTGGTGTTCCTAATAGGTGTCATCTCTGTCTTTTGCAGATGCTGAGGAAGTCCCATGAGACAGGTAACCTCACTAAATTCATGCTGGATATTTAACTTTTGTCAGCATAAGCCTCCACCTCATACACCAGAGCTGTTGTGTGCCCAGCAGCTACACTGTAGGTTTACCACACTTACAGGAGTAACAGAGCAGCACCTGATGGGTTATGGAAAAATATCCCAGTTAGTGAAGATGTAGCAGGTGTTTTACCTTTGATAGGTGGTGGAAATGCCAAATTTGACATCATAATTTGGAGGACTTACTTAATAGCATTGACATAACCGAGTAATAAGAAAGCTGCAGAAAGCTGACAGGGTGTCTGCGGGTCCTTAAAGAGTCTTAAAATGTCTTACATTCAATTGTGTAACAATAAGGTGGCGTTAAAAGTCATTAAGTAGTCTTAAACTTGAATTTGTGAGGCCTTAACTACTACAAACATTTTATCTAATTTCATTCATACATCTTTTAATTTCTTGTTTTTTGTTGTACGTGAAAGTCTCCACATTTCTAATGTTACAAATCTTTAAAAAAAATATAGTGTCATTTTACTTCAGTCTTACACTTACCTGTCGGCAAAATGTAGATCAACTTAACTCACTCTAATAACCGTATTCCTACATAGCACCTACCTCTTCACAAGACCACATATATACCACTTATCCGCAATGCTTACCTGCAGTGCTTAAATAATTTGTCCAAAAATCTGTCCTAGATTTGATTATAAGGTGTCTTGAAAGGGTCTTAAAATAGCATTACATTTAACTGATAACTGTAGACACCTTGTGTAAAAAGGTCAATAGAGATGCACCTAATGATTATTTTCATTATCAATTAATCTGCTGATTATTTTCATCATTAATTGATAAATTGCTAAGTGACAAAAAAACAGTGGAAATGCTCCTCACAATTTCCCAGTGCCCAAAGTGAAGACTTCACTTTGCTTCTTTTGTCCAACCAACAATCCATAACCCAAAGACTCTTCATTTATTATCATAAAATGACAAAGAAAAGCAGCACATTCTCACATTTGACAAGCTAGAACCAGCAAATGATTGACATTTTTGCTTTGATTATGAAAATAGTTGCAGATTAATTTTCTTCCAATGGAGTGATCGACTGATCTTTCAGCTCCAAAGGTCAGTATGGGTGGGAATCAGAGGATCCACGGTACGACATCATGATACTTAAGACAAGATACAGTATTATAGCGATTTTAATTATGTTGTGATATGCTGAGTATTATGATTTTTAAAAAATTCAATATATTGCGACCTATGACATTTTTTCAGCTGTAAATAATTTCCCCAAAGGAACATCTATCAATATATGTTTTATCTAATTACAAAGTTTTCATTCTGTTCATCTCACTTCATTTTTTGCAGCAGCAAAATGTATCTAGCGAACTGAAGTTTAATATGTATTTGAAATATTAATAAATTGTATAATGAAAAAAAATCAACGTGTGTGACGATATGATATTGCCACACAAAAATATTGCAATATTATGCTGTGTCGATTTTTTCCCCCACCCCTAAAGTTCAGAGGGTATACAGTAACTTTAGTGAGGAGGAGTGAGAAATATATCATTTAGTTTAGGGATGATTGAGCTGTTTGTTGATTGACAGGGTTTCAGTCTGTCACAGTGATGGGAAGTGACACTGAGGTTCAGACTGGAGTCAGAACTTTATTTAAGCTCTGAGGAGGCAGCGGGGAGAGAGGAGTGGTGTGGGTGTAGTGATGAGCAGGCAGCACAGGCAAAAATAATACTGAGATTAAAAATAAAAAGGGAAACTCAGCATTATACAGAAAGTGTCTTTATTTATTACCTTTATCTCATCAGCTTTATTGTTATTATGAGAGAGATTACGTAATATAAGTCCATGTATGAGGGCTGTAACTAACAATTACTTTCATTATCCGGTAATCTGTATATTAATTATTAGTTGTTTGGTCGATAAAATGTCAGAAAATGGTATAAAAAATTTTTTTGTTGTTTTCTTTGCAAATTAAAGATATTAAGTTTACTGTCAGAGAAGTTAAGTAACCAGAACATATTCACATTTAAAAGATTCAGTGTGTAGAATTTAGGGTAATATATTCTAATACGTATGCCTTCAAGTGCATAATCCCCAGTAAAGAAGAAAAGTTGTGTTTTTGTTACCTTAGAATGTGCCCTTTATATCTACAAAGAGAGTGGGTCCGCTTTCACAGAATCTACCATGTTTCACTGCCATGTTCCTACAGTAGCCCAAAACAGACAAACCAAACACTGGCTAGATAGGGCTCTTCACATTTTTGCACCGCCCACCGTAGTTAGCAGCCCCTTTGGCGATGAGCAGCATCTTAAAAACACAGATTTGTAACATGGAACCGCTTTATTCAGTGTTTTTTACCTGATCCATTTGTTTTGGAGAAGTAAAGACCTCCAAGGATAATTCCACTCCTGGTTAAAACCTCCTGAGTAATGAACACTGCAGGAATCCTAACTGGGAGTTCACGCTTGGTACACGGGAGAAAGTTTAACCTGGTTGCAATCTGCAGTCCTCACAACTAGATGCCACTAAATCATATGAATCCCACACACTGCTCCTTTAAGAAGAAGCTGGAATCTGAGAATCGTACTTTTTTTTCTTTAAAAACTACTCAGAGTGGTTAATAATCGACAGACAATTGGTTAATCATTGCAGTTCCGCCCTGTCTAACACCACGCCATTCCACCCTGAGCAGAGGTCTAATCAGACAAAATGTGTAGGTGTGCAGAGCCTCAAATTAACGGACTGCTCATATCAGACCATCTGCCAAAAACGTAGGAGAAAAATATCTTTATCCAAATCTCTGCTTTAATGACTGCCTGAAGTTTTTGCTTGAATACGCCAACATAGGTATTTCGATGTGAACAAAGTGTGTCTATGTCCAAATTCCAATTGTACCACTACATACTCAGGGTGTGTACAGGTCCTTAAAAAGTCTTAAATTGTCTTAAATTCAGATTCGATGGGTCTTAAATATTTTCGATCACATAACTGAGAAAATTTCTCCAGCCTGACAGACCCACTGACTGTTTACAATCATTGGACAGACTGAAGAATTACAATAATAAATAGCGTTTATGACAGCGATTAGATTTTGTTTTCTCTTTACATTAAACACATTAAACTTAAACTCACTCAATTGTTGTCATTTTTTTTCTTACTGTTCTTTTTAAACTGACATCAGTGTGTTTACTTGGAAAGTCTACTTACACATGTGTCACACACACTCACACACATATAATGTGTATTTCCTTTGCAGGTTTGGTCTTAAATTTCATATTAGGTGATATTAAAAAGGTCTTAAAACATCTTAAATGTAACTTGGTTATATCTGTAGACACACTGATACTGAATACACAGTTTTTACTAGGGATGGGCAGCACAAGCAAAAACACTATTCGAAAATCGTGGCAACTATTCGACAATTTTTTCGAATAATCCCAATCCTATACTGCCCTTGTGCGGTTAGGAGCTGAATTGCATGTCAAATAAAGGGGGGAAATAAAACGGCCAATAGTAATAGTCGCATAAAAAAATCGATTTTTCAAAAATAAAACGACTATTCAAAATTCGAAAATCGTGACCCATCCCTAGATTTTACCATTCTAATTGTGATGATGTACTGTTTTGTAATAACAGGAAATTATGTAATATGTTGGCCCATTGACATCACACCACAACCGTGGAACTCTACTGCTAATTAATCTTTACAAAGAGAACGCACGCTTTTTCTGACAGTGTTGTACTTTTTTTGGTTAAGCTCGTTCTTTAACTGTTTTATATCGACGTCTGCACTTTGCATCAATGTTTTGCAGCCATGAGGAGCTCCTCCATTTTCTCTCTGTGAGGTTCATTGTGGAACAATAGTGTTCATACTCAAAAAATCAAATGTTTTCTATCATGCATACTGACACCTTTGAGTATATTTAATTTTACCACAGACATAGTATGTAGTCTGGAATTGGGATACAGTTTATGATATGGGTTTTTCTCATTGATTGAGTTTTTATATACAAGTTTTAAAGTAGTGGAACTTGTCTGATTCTGGCTCTCTGCACACATTTCTGCTCAGGCTGTAACGTGTCATCTGTTTTTCTCTGGCTCTGACCATTTCGCAGGATTCCTCTCGTGGTTCAGGAACGGTCTGCTGGCAACTGGAATTGGAGTCATCGCATTTGTCCAGAGCGAAGTGGGACGAGAAGCAGGATATGGTACAGGCTCCAACTATTCAGTCTTCTTTTTCTTTTTTTTAACACACAACAGAGCTGCAAACCAGCACACTTGTAGCCAAAACTCTACGGTAGTGCAATAACAAACAGTAGTAGCTTGTGATTCAGGCTCAGTAACAAAGAGTTGCTCTCGTCCTAAATTCTTTAAAACTATTGGATTTAAGAAAAATAAAAAGGCTTTAAGAATCAGTGAATGTCCATGAAATAACTAGAATAACTAGAGTTTGTATTCAGCTATAGAATGTGCACCACCTCAGCCCTTTTTGTTCTCAATCAATTTCTAGGAGAACCTTAAAATCTATTTTTTAATTCAGCAAATAAATAATTTCACAAGGATTTCTGCAATTGACTGAAATCATGAGTACATAAAAAAGAAGCTAAAATCCTTGATATTTAGTTGTATCAGTGTCATGATTACCTCAGTTGCTAGTTTTGAGTATAATTTTTTTATAAGGCCTTTATTAAATTATTAATTAGTCTTTGAGTTTGATGCACAGGAATGTTTGAAAACCATGGAAACAAATTGAAGTAACAAAGCTTGATAAATGAAGTCATGATGTCACAATAAGAGCATTACACACATGTATTTACACTCTCAAAGATCAATGATAGGCACATTAGTAGAGATGAGAGCTTATATTCTGTTTAAATCATTTAAATATTGTATTTTATGTTTTACTTTTACACAAATAGTTAAGAAAATATTAAGGCCCAGCCCGCCTCCATCCAAAATTTAATTACAGTGAGAAAATTAATTGGATCTCCACAATAATACCCTGTCAATCTGTTTTTCCTCAGCCTTCTTCATCCTGGGAGGTGTGTGTGTGTCGTTTGGCGGCGCCTCGTACATTGGCAGCCTCTTCGCCTTGCGGAGGATGATGCTGCTGTCTGTGCCAGCGCTGCTGCTCCAGAGCGCTGTGGTGGGCAGCGCCGCCCTCTTCTGGCTCTGCGCGGTATCCCTCTACATCGGCCGCCTGGAGGTGGAGATCATCCACGAGGGGGAGGAGGAGGAGGGAGAGGATGATGAGGAGTGCCGGGAGTGCCGCGAGAGGCGCGAGCACCGGGGTTACCGTGGCTCCCATGACAGCAGACATCAAGACAGTGAGGACGGTGACGGCAAGGGGTCGAAGAAGTAGAGATCTCGGACAGACAGGGTGTGTGTGATGCTTTGATTCAGGGCTTCCCGTGTGAGTGTGTGTGTGCGCGTGTGTGTGTGTGCGCGCTGTGAGTCTATGAAGACACAGACCTATTGTTCATTGTTTTATTGATGTAAAGATTATTGTTTTGGTGAAGAAAGACTTTTAGATCTTTTGGAAGATGCTGAAATTTTGGTAGTTTGACTACATTCACTTCTGGTGAATAAATAAATAGCCTTTTTTTGTAAGATTTCTTATCAGATTTATTCAAAGCTGCTTCACTTACGTTATCAATCTGTGTGACATGTTTTATTTACATCCTCACAGTCACAGGCATGCTGCAAAGACTCACTGAGAACACTGTATGCAATCACTCTAAGGCCATTTCAATGGCTCTTGGTCTTATCTTGTTCAACATAACTGTGATTTACAACTTGAAGTTTTCAGAAAAATACAATACGCTGGTTGTGATACACAGTGATGGACATACTATGTGCATGTTTCAGGTCTTTTTGTTTTTTAATCAATGAGGGATAAATTTAGGATCAATTTAGGATATTTTTTTTTTTACAGAGGTTTAAGTTACCCTGTGAAGTAATTCTTTTTATTTTGTCTTGTAAGGGCAATAGCACTTTGTCAGTTTTTGTTTGTCACCATAGTAACCCTAGTCTATATATGTATTTGGTTATATATTTGGCTCCATGTTGTTGTTACACATGTACAGTACCTAAATGTAACCATAAACCATTTTACCTTTTGAGTGAGTTTATCATGATCTGGTGATCACAACAACTGCTGTTTTAATGGATGTAAAGAGACATTCATCACATAGAAAAGCTGAAATTGAGTTTGTGTGTGGGAATCTGGGTTCACTATTGTTTACTTTTGTTTCTGCGTGCACCTCTTTCAGTGCACCCTACTGCGACTGTACATACAGTAATAAAATGAGAATAAATCTGACAGTAAAAACTTCACTATGTGCTTTTTTTTTGCTTTCACATTTAAACAGACCAGTGGTTTCTAAACAGGATTATGATTCATGACGCCTTTACAGGTCAATACATCTCAGGGTTATGAGATGATTGGCAGGATAAGACAATATAATATTCATATAAGCATTTCTAATGAAATACTGGCTGATTGTACCTCAGGTGTCCACAACTCTTTATTTTAAAGAGTGACAGGGCCCAAAAGTTTGGAGCCATTTAAATGGCCTATTGATTTAGTGCAGTGGTCCCTAAGGGACCCAGCCATGGGGGCAATATTTCAATCAATCAATCAATCAATCAATCAAATTTATAAAGCCCAATATCACAAATCACAATTTGCCTCACAGGGCTTTACAGCATATGATATCCCTCTGTCCTTAGGACCCTCGCAGCGGACAAGGAAAAACTCCCCAAAAAAACCATTAACGGGTCAATATTTCTCTTGAGTCATTAGTTCAAGGTCCACAGTTTAATAGTCAGTGTGATATTTGTGTTTGGCCGTGTTGTTGAGTTACAGTGTCTCAGTCAAGTAGCTGTCCATTAGTCACTCACTCTACAGCAGGGAACGGCACTTCAGAGTAAAAAAATGTTTTTTACAAACTTGACAGATTTGCAAGCCATTTACAGTCAGTAGCTATCGCCATGTTTCCATCAGTCTGTTTAGATGCGCATCTAGAAGTATCACATCGGAAAATTATGATGGAAACGCCAAAATTCGAATTAAAATCCCCTGATTTGCACAAACTAAAATACGCTCGCTTTAGCCGGGTTTTGATTGATAGGAAAAAATGTTGATTCGCAAAACGGGATGGAAACAGTTATGTTCAAATTAAGTCTGACGTAGCGCTCCTCTCTCCATGGTGATATCCACACTCCGGGTCGGGAAGGCGGTAATGCATTTACAAGCTGGTTGCCAACCGCCAGAAAATGTAGAAGAAGAAGAATGCGAGACTTGTTTTGTTTCCGGTTCTGCGGAAAACTCGCGCGAGTTCGTAGTTTTCACCAAAGTCCGTACATTTAATGGAAACACACAGGATTCGTATTTCTTTTAATGTGCATTTCCCAATGATTCGAATCACTTTTGAATGGAAACATAGCTAGTGTCAATTTTGACAGCTATTTTAAATTTTGTCTTGAGACCAAAATGCTTATTGGTTTTAGTCACATTTTAGTCATTCTCATCCTTCATACTTTTAGTCTAGTTTTAATCAGCGAAAATTCAAAACGTTCAAGTGAACGAAAATTCAAAACGTTTTAGTCGACAAATATTCATGACATTTCAGTCAACTTTTAGTCATTATGTTTCCTATACATCTATCTATATCTATATATCTATCTCTATCTATCTATCCATATCTTTTATCTTTAAACTAATCCAGTCAGGCTAATGTATGTATCAGAAGTTAGAATCAAGGTGACAGGTTGTACAAAATTGTAATTTAGACAGTTTTTTAGCACAACTTCAAATAATTTCTTCACACTTACAAACTTGCATTTCTTCAGTATCAACAGCTGACATTGCTCCAGTTTGAGTGCTTTTGCTGGCTAGTGAAACATCCCAGTGCAGACTATTTACTGGAGTTAACCAGCCTGTCGCTTATGCAGCATTTGAAGACAAATGCAGGCACGGCCGTTCTTGGCTTTCAATGTCCGATAGTCCACCACAAACATTTTTATCACGACTCGTCTTGTCAACAAAAATGTAACACAGATTTCGTCTTAGCTTTTCTTATCAAGATCTATTTTTTAGCTTGTCGTTTGGTTTCCATTGTGGAAAAAAGGTCATTTTTGTCAGTGATATTAACACTGCTTGGAGCCCATTCAAAATGGACCTGCAACCCACTTTTGGACCACGACCCACCAGTTGGGAACTACTGATTTAATGCATCCTGAATTATAACATCCTGAATTATAAGAGGTACTGCACACTTAAATGTGTTTTTTTTTTTTTTTTAGCTGTAAACTAAATTAAAATTACTGTTCTGTGATGAAACACATCAGTGCTGGTGTTATTATTGACATTTCTTACCAAATAGCACATTCATGGGCTGAAAATGGCTCAACGTGCCGTCCACTGTTTTAAAATCAGCCCGCATTTTTCAGAATTATGCTATGGGTGGAGTTAGGCTCAGACCTGGGGTGAAGTTACACTTTAATTATTTAAAGTTTACATTATGCTTACATCTTGAATAAATTTGTGTTAATGCAAACTAAATGACACGATGCTTTCAGGCCATGTAGCATTCCTGTGTGGAAGTACTGGATGGTTTCTTGATCTCTGAGTTTAATGAAGCTGCCGTTTACAGTGTACTGTGTGTATTGTACATGACGGGGAGTCACACATGGTGCATTAATAAACTTTTCGGAAATTCATTTTGTTTTATGCTAAAATCATATAAATTATTATTTTTTCCACCTCATCCACACTGAATACTTTAAAATGACAAAGCAAAAACAAGATTTTAGATTTAAATCTAAGATTTTAAAGGTATTCTCTGCAGGATTGTTGGTTACTTTTTGTAAACACACTGGCCGGTGAAAGTGAAAGTAAAAGCCGATATCCCAGATTCACTGTCATATTGCCTCACAGTTTTTCAGGGCTGTGTCTCTTTGATGCCTGCTGCTTATCAGTCACGTGCAGAGGGGGGGCAGAGGGTGCCCCTTTGCCCCTTGATGGGCAAGTGCCCTTTTGTCAAGGCATTATTTATTTATTTATTTTTTTTGGTGCATGTGTGTGTGTAGGCCTGCCTGTGCCCTTTAACAATAACATTTAGCAATGATAATTTAGCTAAATAAAATGACCTGGCTGCCGTCAGTTACATGATGACCTTTAACCTAGGCTGACCAAACGTCTTCTTTTGCCCGGACATGTCCACTTTTCACGTCCCGTGCGGGGCGTCCGGGGGTTTTTATAAACTGATGATAATGTCCGGTTTTCCGTGTGTTTGTGTGTGTGTGTTAGAGTGCGGCACGGACCGCATATTTCTGTCCGAACCCGAACCGAGCCCGACATTATTTAATGACCAAAGCACTGAGTTCGTGCCACACAGTGGTTACAGGCTATTTAACAGGCCGGGCGTGCTCAGCGGAGAGGGAGACCTCCGTGTTTGAGATGGGAGCGGGAGGTGGGAGGTCCGACGCTTCCAGCGAGAGGAGAGGGAGAAATAAAACAAAATAAGATGAAATAGGAAAAACCTGTCTCCCTCTTTTATTTTATTTTCAGCGTTTAATCAAGGCGGAGGCGGGCGGCTGGAGGTCCGAGACTTCCAGCGAGGGGAGAGGTAGAAACAAACAGCCAATGTGTGTCTGTGTGTGTTATGTTCAGGTGTTGTCACGTAAATAACAGTGCCCAAGCAATAAACAGGACAGACAATAGGATTTTATTTATTTTTACACTACATTTTCACTGAAAGCTGACCGAATCCGACCCGAGCCCGAATACAATTTATAGCTACATTTTTGACCAAACCCGGCCCGACCCGTCGGGTACCGTCGGGCTCGGATCGCCACACTCTAGTGTGTGTATGTGTCCCCTATTGGGGCCTATCTGAATTTCTGTCTTTGAGAGATATTATTTTGTAATATAACTGAATTTTCTATCCATACATATAAATTTTAAATATATTAAAATGATAAGGCATCTTTGAGTAAACTGCGAGTATCATTTAAGTAGGCTATGTCGAATGTTATCTTTTTTGGAAATCAAAATATGGTCACCCTACTTTGACCTTGTTCATCCTTGACATGCCCCGACCGGCCCCGACACGCCCTCATGTGCCCTCACTTGCCCTCCCTGCTCTGACTGCGACTGACACCGGGATGCTGCAAACTCTGCAGGAGAAGAACTGACGAGTTTACAGGAGTTATTTATCTTCAAATGCCGGTAAGTAGGTTTTGCAGCATGTGCACGTTCTTTGGTGTATTGTAAGGCAACCTACGAAGTGAAATGAGCATGCTGTGTGCAACGTTACCTGTTACCAGAGTCAGATACTCTGCTGTTACTAACTTGACAAGTAGTGGCCATTAGCCGCTAGCTAACCGAGGAGGGCGAGGGGCGGGGGGAGTATGATCGGCTTCTTGTTTCTGTCTCTCTTTTGTCATGGGCGAAGTGTAGTTCTGGCCACCGTTTTAGAGAACATAATTATTTACAGGGCTTTCCCCACCTTTCTGGAGGGCTTATATTTCACTAAAACTATGCAATATGCATAGTCACATAATGTTGGACTATTATAATTACAATATTTTTTTTAAAAAACACACTGTATTTCTATATTTTGTAAAGAAAATGTATTCAGAACAGGATTAGAATATATGTATATTTTAAATATGACAAAATATTGCTTTCACAGCAGCAAAGTTAATGTTTACAACAGCAAAATTATTATATAAACTGAACAATTATCTCACTAGGAAGAAATAGGAAAATGTCAGTAAAAAAATGTCATTTTAACTAACTAATATATCGTGTGTATGTATACATCTATAAATATATGTATGTATATCTGCACAATTTAAACATTTAATTAGCTTTCTGCCTTGCGCAAAGTGGATAGTCAAACAAATTGAATGTAAGCATGAATACATTATGTTATATTGATTACGTTGTTACTTTATTCTTATTATTATTATCACTATATTATTATAGCACTAGGAATAATTGAGGACAGATTTTGGATCAGCACCATGGAGCAAACCTGTGGCCATAGTATACAGTATTTCTGGAAAAGGAATGAAAAGTCAATATGTGTGTACATGTGTGTGTGTGTGTATGCATGTGTGCATGCGCTGGGGAATCAGATTTTCTTTTATTAATCATGATATTTCATTGTGCAGACATGCCTCATAAGGAGAGGAGGTGGAAGCAAAAACAAAGGAGCTGCGTGAGGCTGCTAAAGGCAGTGGATCCCTCACCAGCTGGGTGAAGAGCACAACAGGTAAGAATAACACATGTACCAGTTGTTTACATTGCAGAGGTATTCGGGTATAAAATACAACAATAATAAACACAATTGCAATGTTTTAGTTATATAATATTTTTCTATCATTATTAGGTGCAACAGTTGTCAAGTATGAATAATGAAATAATAGATTAATGCAATAGCAAATTGACCCTTCGCTAAGCCCCGCCCCCCTTAGTTACTGTTGCCACGTCCGTCAAGCTTTCGCTCCTAGCATAAGAAATATGGAGTTTTCAGCGATATCAGTGAGAGATATTCCAAAGGAAATAACATCAAATTTCTGGAAAAACTGTTCGGAGATATCAGAGAGAAGCCGACAGAAAGGTCTTCAATATGCATGTGAGAGCTACATTCACAATATCACCTGCTGGCGGCGTATAAGTCACGAGAACATTAAAATAGAGGGAAAAGCTCACCAGTCGCAATGCAAGCGCCAGGCACCCCATGTCTTGACACTTCATGTGAAGGACAAAGAATGTTCTTGCACAGCAGGGTAAGTCAATATATGGTTTAAATTTAAGTTAATGTTGAGTTATGTTCCCTCCTTGGGGCAGACAAAGGGAGAGCAGCTAGCACACAAAGCTAGCGTTAGCTAACGTTAGTTAGCATCTTAACTTGGAACAAACGTAGGTGTTTTTATTGATCTTTGCAGGATTCAGCTGTTCGTGTGGTCTTCCACACTGTTTTAACCATATCTTCCTTGGGTCTTGGGCTTGGGGAAGGGGAAAAATTCAACATCACCTTCTTCACTTTTTGGGTATCAGGTGTCAGACTTGAAGGTAACGTTACTGTATGCACGCCGCTTCGGCATATTAGCTTCTGCTGAAAGCTTGACGGACCTCTCGGTTGCTACACACGGTTGCTAACGTAGGATTGGACAGTGACTGATTAAAGGAGAGGGTTAGCAAAGGGTCAATTGTGCCTTGTTCTCAGATGGACAGCGAGTGGAGTCTGATAGATCAGATGAGGGGATCGGCAATCTTTGCATCTTGTTATTATCACATAACACTTGTTTAATCAGCTACCATCTCTCCCATGTTTGTTTTAATGTCTACAGTCTCAGATCAACACAGCCCTCCAACACTTCAAGCAGCAGCAGCAGCCCCAGCAACCCCTCAACAGCAACACTGTATACCCCATCAGGTAAAACACAGGCTACTTCTGCTTTGCATTGTCCCCACCTGATGAAATGGTATGGGGACAATGATATAGTATGATGCGATTTCATGTTACATTCTTTATGAATATAGGTTGCTATAATTCAGCTAGTTATGCTGTAAATTATGTCGTCATAAGGTGTTTTGTCTTGTTCCATGTGCCCCTTTTTAACTTTCAGCTGCCCCTCCAAAGGTCTCTGCACGGCCCTGCTGCTTATGGTCTGGTACCTGGTCGCTACTTTTTTGTAAGTAGAGCCCTGACCTCACCTGAGCGCTGTGTGGGTACAGGCCCATAAAGAAAATAAGAAAATCACAGGCAGAGGGCAGAGTCTCAGCACAAAAATACAAGCCACACACTTCTAGTGGGTCATAAGGGATGATTGAGAGTCGATACATTGTTTTTTAAAGGAAAGTCCTTCATAGTATATCTTAAAATTCTTAAAAATCTTAAAGATAAATACCCTGAAATGTCAAACTGACATCAGTATTCAGACCCTTAGCTCAGTGCTTAATTGAAGCACCTTTGACAGCCATTAACCCCCAGCTTCCAGTCTTCTTGGTTATGATGTGACAAGCTTTGCATACCTGGATTTGGAGATTCTGCTGGTCCTCCCACTCTATGTCAGGCTGGATGAGGAATGTTGGTGGACAGACATTTTCAGGTCACTCCAGAGATGTTGGATTGGGTTCAAGTCCAGGCTCTGGCTGGAGGATATTCACAGAATTGTCCCTAAGTCACTCCTGCATTGTCTTGGCTATGTCCTCAGGGTCATTGTCCTGTAGCATGGTAAATCTTCGCTCCAGTGTTCTCTGAACCATGTTTTCATTAAGGATATTTTTGTACTTTGCTCCGTTCAGCTTTCCCTTAATCCTGACTAGTCCCCCAGTCCCTGCTGCTGAAAAAAGGCCCCCAGCATTATGTTGCCACCACTATGCTTCACTGTTGCCTGGTGCCTTGTTTCATCATGTTATGACACTAAACTGAGGTCAAACATTTCAATCTTGGTTTCATCAGACCAGAGATTCTTGTCTCGTAGAGTCTAAGAGTCCTTTAGGTGCTGTCATATGTCTCTCACTGAGGAGAGGCCACACTGCCAAGATGTTTCCACACAGGATATCTGGAGCTCAGCTAGAGTTGCCATCAGGTTGTTGTTCACCTCTCTTACTGAAGCTCTTCCAGCTCAGTTTGTCCAGGCGGCCAGCTCTTGGAAGAGTCCTGGCTGTTCCAAACTTCTCCCATTTAAAAATGATGAAGGCCACCCTGCTTTTGGGAGTCTCCGATGTAGCAGATTTTTGTAGCCTTCCTCAGATCAGTGTCCTTCTTCAACCTCGTGGCTTGGTTTTTGCTCTGATATGCATTGCTGTGAGAACTTACATAGACAGGTGTGTGCATTTCTAAATCAGGTCCAATCAGTTGAATTTAGCACAGGTGGAGTCCAATCAAGGTGTAGAAACACCTTAGAGATAATTGACACAAAGTGTGCACTCTCTAGTTCACCTGGTAAAGTGTGTGTCCTGTAGAGGCTGAGTCCTTTGCAGCGGTCAGGTTAGGTTTGCTGCATGTCATCCTCCCTCTCCTCTACCTTTCCTGTCGATCTTCAGCTGAACTATCAATAAGGGTACGACGCTCAAAAAATAAAATACATGCAAACATCTCTTTCCTAGATCTTTAAAATAAACAAATCAAGACCCATCAATTGCAGCAAATTATCAGCACAAATAAAGACCTCCACTTGTAACCTGATATTTCATAAGAAGTTGTATTTTTTTGATTATGCAAACATGGCCCAATTTAATGTCTAAGTGCTGTCAGAGTCAGTAGAAAGTCTTGCTACAGTGGGAGTCAAAAGATGTACAAACTGTCCACACACACATGCTGTACATGCATAATTTTTATAATGAGCTGCTCATCTGCGAGCATGTATGAATATATGAACTGAGCTGAGTAGCATGTGGTTGCTGTTGTGTGTGTGCATGTGCGTGTGTGTGTGTGTGTGTGTGTGTGTGTGTGTGGGAGTGTTGGTGATGGGGGGGCTTTGTCTGTGATAACTATCACTGACTGGGTTAGGGCGAAGGTCTGTGATATCTCGCGGCCATCGACACACAGTGTTGCTGTTGAGACTCACCTCAGAGTCACCCTCTCTTCCTCTCCTTCGCTCTCATTCTCCTCTCCTCTCCTCTCCTCTCCTCCCACCTCTCCTTCGCCGATTCCCAGGGCGTTTCGGTGCAGTTGTGTTTCACATGCAGGGTGTGTCTGGATGGCTGCTGCAGTGTGACCAGCACCCCACCTCCTCCCCTCGAGCCCCTACTCTCCTCCCTCCTCTACTCTCTCCCTCAGATCCTCTTCTACCCTTTCGCCCTCCAGTCCTTTCTTTCTGGACTCCTCCTCACGTTCGCTTCTCCTCCCCTCCCTCCTCTCCTCTCCTCTCCTTTCCTCGTCTCTCGGCCGCGGCTGCATCTGACTGCACAGGTCTGTTTGGCATGCAGGAGGCTCCTGAGGCCTGGCGCGTCTAAAGGGCAGGGCGCCCAGAGGCAGGAGACGCGCCCTCACTGACAAACACCATCCACCCCAGACCCCGAGCAGCTACAGAAACCACAACACCAGCCGCAGCTCCAAGTCCAGGTCTAACCTCATACATCTCAAAACCTGAGCTGCACATCTACACTCCCAGCCCTGAAAGTAGGAGCCATAACCTCTGCTTATTTTGAGAGCAGATTGCTCATCTGCTCTCAGGTGTTAAATGCCATGTGTATGGATCAAAGGATCTGCCTTGAGAAGGGCATTAAGTATAGATTGGCCTTCTCCTGCCTGAGAGGAAAAAGAGGAGATTGTTGGGCAACACTGACAAAAAAATACATGCAGCAGAGGAGGGATGGAGGAAAGAGAGAGTTGTGGAGGTGTAGTAAGCCCATGTCAGGCGGAAGCTGTCTGTGTGCGTCTCCTTCCATCTCTCACTCTATTATTCCTACCCATATTTTTTACTCTTTCAAATGCATTTACATGTGCTAAGGTATTTCCCCCGGGAGCGCGACTCCAATTCAGGGGGTAAGATAAGCCATCAAAGTCAGTGACAGAGAGGGCATATGGGTGACTCAATGACAGGCTGAGTAGAAGACAGTCAGGAGAGCTGCCATGACTTGCGTGCTCTCACACACACACAAATGCACACTGACACAAACAGTGCATTGTACAAGCCATGTCTCTGCTTCTCCATATAAAGACTGTACTCCTCAGAAAAGGAAGATATAAAGACGAAACCAGAGGTTATTGTGCGGCTCTGCTCCCAGCACATCAGCGCACGCACATCCACTTATACAGTACATACGGTTTTGCACGTACAATGGCATTTTCTCCCCAACAACTGCTCTTGTTTAGTATGCGCTTCCTTTGGTCTTGAGGAGGAATGATCCTCACTCTAATGAACTAGGGCCTGCCACTTGAATGTAAAACAGGATTTAACCCGTCTTCAATGTCAGAGCCCCTCCCTGGGGCTGCTTCAGACAACACACACACACACACACACACACACACATACACACACAGACACACAAGCAAACCACCAATGTACACACACACACACACACACCCATATACATATGTACACACATGGTAATGCAGCCCCGCATATAATCTCTGATAAGTAAGATGCTATCCGTGTACTCGCCGTGCTTTTGTGTTCATTTCAGATGAATTTTTGTTGAATCACACGCCAGTGACATCCTGCCTCACGCCGGGGTCACTCTCACCTGCTCCACAGTTCCCTTCTTTTAATAAAGAATCAATATGATTGTGTTTTATTGTGTGTTTTATTGCAGTTTGTCAACTTCAGAGATACGCAAGATCACCCACGTACTTTGATGATGACATAAAACTACCTGCAGTGACACAACAAGACGTCTTTTATATTTAGTCTACCACTGATTTGTCCCTTGAGTTTGTTATTCTTGGCTGCGTGTTACTTGAATATGTTAGTCTTATATATATATATATATATATATAGTGAAAGGTTGTTCATAAATGTCTGTTATGTCTGACACAGTGATAACTAACAAATCTACTATGTGCAAATGTGTGAAACTAACTTGCTTACCTTATGATGTGTCCCACTTCATCTATATATTATTTAATTCATTATCTAATCACATATGAAACCTTAATTGACTATGTAAAAAATAAATTCACCCATTTCTTATATTCCTAAAGTGCTTATGTGCGGCACAGAAGCAAGAAAGAAACGACAAAGCCTTGAGTTGTGCTCCTCTACTGGAATATTTTATTGTTATCGTCATCTGTATCACTGTTTTTCTCTTTACATTTGTTCATTTTATTTGATGAGCGGGCGGAGTATTCACAAAGATGGGAGGATAACGTTAGATTCACAGTGATGGGCAAGGGGGGGGGTTAGCTATTTAATTCAACCAAAAGAAACAAACAAACAAACAAAAACCATACACACTTGTACAAGCAGATGCACACGCTCTCAATCACACACACACACACACACACGTTATACCATTAAACACCCGAGAGTATGTGCACTCACACATATTTGCATGTGACAGCTACGGTGTGGGTGTGTAGTGCACGTCGGATCTTCACAATTAGAGATGTCTCTTCTGCTTTTTTTACTGTCAGACATCAGAACGTTAGAGATTCCCACGTAAAGTGAGCCCTCGGATCAGACGGTCGACCGTAATCTCAATTTGGAAGCCAAAAAAAAAGCAACTCCCATATGGCGTATTTTGATCACATGACATATAAGTTTGCAGAACTTTATTCCAAAGTGCTAAAAAGTTATCTGAGTGTGTGTGTGTATCATTAATAATTATCATATTATTGTCACAATTTTTTAATCGTGTTCATTTTGTCAAAAGGGGGTCACATTTTCAGATATTAAATATTACAATTTGGAATGAAGATTTTGAATTTATTGGAGTATCTTTTAGACAATCAACAAATTGTTTGTGACTCACTTTATTTAAATGCACTGATTGTGTTTTTTATTTTCATATAAAAAGTGTTTTTTTCCAGTCCTGAGAGGAAATCCAATCAATCAGAGCGAAACAGAAATTTAAAGTGTTTTAAAATTTCCACTTTTTAATTTAAAACTTTATTTCCAGTTGACTGGATTGAACCGAAGCCAATATCAGAATAATTCTGGTAATTTTTATTGACCTGCGACGGTCGTCTTTTAATGACCACATGCGGTCTGTTTATATATGTGCCTTTTTAAATGACCATTAATCCCCTCGACTGCACTGTGGTCAGGCTATGATATTAGTGACCACTCTTGCATTGTTTTTTTATTCTTTTTTTTTTAAACAGGATCACGCAGTGAGTGCTAAGTGATGAAGTGCTTTGAGTTCACACCAGAACAAATTTCGGTAAGTGCTCAGAAAAAAACACAGAGGTTTAAATGATAACAAACACTTGTGTCCAGCACCATTTCCCCTCCTAAAAAACATTTTCAGAAATATCCTTTTTAGAGAATAAAAAAAGGTATTTGGATGATATTGTACATCCAATAAAACAATGTTATTTAGTCTGTCTAGACACATTTTTTCACACCATCCTTCCATCTGGTGATAAAAAAAAAACATGAATATGGCTTTCATACACAAACACAATCGCAGCATCATACAGAATATACTATAATTAATACTCAGTTAAACAAGTGACCTTTCTATAATCAAACAACAGAAATAACGTCCTGTCTGCATTGCATTTTCTTCCCTTATATATAATGGAATGTCTGGGACTTTATTGTTCATATTTTTGTCCCAACAGTGTGCTTTAAGTATGGCTGACTGATGAATACTTGATCTTTTTTTCTTTATTATTATCATTTTGAATCTCAATACAAAAACACCAGAGGGCCTTCTCCATCAGATTTAAGGAAGAACCCTTTAATCAACCTCTCACCTGGATCTCAGTGCGAGAGGTGATTTGTATAATACTGCAATAATAAAAATTTATATTCCAAAGTCGCTTTCGTTCCTACAGACAAGTGTCCATCTGTTTCTACTGGCTTTAGGGTTAATTGGGTTAATTGGAGTGACAGTGAGGAGGATGTGAGCTGAGGGTCTTTATGGTTTTGTCTCTATATACAATATGGCTTCTCTGAGTGGAAGAGACACAGAAATCAACACAGTCATCGAGAGAAAGACACAGAGCAGAGTTCATTATTGTTGTAGAGACGGAAAGTCTTGAGGGACAACCAGTCAAAAGTTTCCACATCCCGTTTTCTCTGAGAGTCACTGTCACTTGTCCACAACAGACACAATAATTCCCGATGGCAGTGACTTGTCACATATTTTAAAATTGCAGTTATTCAACTCAGTGTCCAATTAGTAACGTCCTTAGAGGCTTAATGTCCTGCCACTTCTGTCTCTCCTGCCCTTTTCAATGTCTCTCTTTCTGGTCTGTCACTCCGCTCCGTCCTTCATTTTTATCTTCTCCTCTCACCTCCTCCCTTCTGAGTCTCAGTCCTCCTCGGAGCCTGCAGCCCCCCTCAGTCCATTCATACAGAAGGGCAGGCCGGAGGAGAAAGGGCTGTCAGACGGGGAGAAACCACTGAAGGGTGGCAAGCCGGCCAACCGCTGTAGGTGGGGGAAGAAGGCTGGCGGGGGTCCCTTGTGGTGGTCTGAGCGTAGCTGCAGGCCATCGCTGTGTCCTGCGCCATGGTGGTGGGAGGGGGGCAGCTCAGGTGGAGCGTAGCGGATAGTGCTAGGAGCATAGAGGCTCTGAGGGCCCTGCGGGCCGAGGGCAAGGGGGTGGAAGAGGACCCGCCCCGCTGCACCGCCTGCAGCCAGTCTCTGGAGTAGCTCAAAGTCAGGAGCACTACCTGCACCGCCACTGCTCCGACTGACTACCCCCGACACAACTCTGTCCTCGCGAGGCAGCGGGGAGGACACGGACATGGCGGGGGACAGCGCCGGGGACGGGGGAGTGAACAGCCCTTTTGGGGGGGCTTCACTGCTGGAAGAAGAGTCGGGGATCGGGGTGGTGGGGCTGTCGCCGTTGAGGCTGCTGGAGGGTGTGTGTGCATGTGAGGGTTGGGGCTGGGAGGTGTGTGTGTGAGAGGTGGAGGTCTGTGTGTGTGACCCCCAACGCCCCCCGGTGGTCAGGGCTTCGTGTTCAGTCTTGATGCTGGGGCTGCCAGGCAGGGGAGACGGGGTCACTACGCTCTTGAGCTGCTGGATCACAGCCCGGCCGTTGTGCACCCTGCTCCCTCTCTCCCCTCTAGTGGGGGTGTCTCCTCCCCTACTCTGTTTACCTCCTCCCCCGCCGTCTTCCTGTTTCAATCTGTCACTGTCTCCCCCCTGGTCCCACTCTGTCTCTTCTTCCTCCTCCCCCTCGCTTTCGCTCGCCAGGTCAGAGGAGGCCGATACACTCTCTTCTGCGTGACGGAGCTCCTCCAGTCTGCGACGGGTTTCGGGAGGAGCGCCCTCGGGGTCGGACCTCAGCAGGCGCTTTCTCCTGTCCTCTGATTGGATGGCGGCTGCAGTGAATTTCTCTCTGCCTTTAGTGTCGGGGTCACTCTTCCCCACTGAGCTCTTCACTGGCTGCGAGCCTGAGGAGGAAGGGAGATTTTTTATGATAAGAAGAGGCACAGGCAGGTGTTTCTGTGTGTCAGTGGGCATCACGGGAAGGAAGTAATGTGTGTGTAGCGTCCTACCTCGGGCCTGTGGGGAGCTGTCGGTGGGGGATGAGCTAACTCGAAGTCGCTCTGCTCGTACATTCTCTGGTAGCTGCAGTAGATCCAGGGGAGTGTCGGGCATCTCTGTTCGACTGGATGGATGGATGGATGATGGATGTGAAAATGGAAAATGAGAAAAGGTGGACGTATACACAAATGATCATCTACCACTTAAAAGCCACTTACAGCTTTCTAAAAAAAAAAAACACACTAGTGCACTGCTGATTTGAGTGAATACTTAGAGAGGGAAACAACATATAATCAGCCTAATAGCAACCTCCAATAGCCAAACTGCCTCAAACCCTTCTAACCTCCACCTAACACATCCACCCAATTCTCCAAACAACAGCCCTTATCACACATACACAAGCAGCGACACGCAAACAGACAGATAGGCAGACCCCGCCCTTCAAGACACACACACACACACACACACACACACACACACACACTGTGCCCCACTCAGCAGCCCACCTATACACAGTTAAGCTCAGACAAGGAGGAGGCTGTTGGAGAAGTTAATGAGCTCTTGTAATTACAGCACTAATTAACTAAAACACCATTCAGCCCCAAAATTCTGACATCCATTTGTTGTAATTATATAGCTTCAGTCCAATTAGCATTGAAATTCAGCCTACTCCTCTTGTTTTTGTCTGACTGCTCTGCCGCTGTGTTATGCACTGTGTTTGTGCATGCGCGTATGTGTGTGTATCCTCCAAGTGTAACTGCATCCGTGTCTGGGCGAATACGCGAGTGTGTGTATACAAGAGGGACATAAGGGAAAAGCATATTTTGTCGAGGTTGCTGCAGTCGTTGTGTCTGCGGAGTAAATAAATAGAGCCTTAAAGTAATGCTGCATTTAAAAGACAATTATAATAAAGTTAAACAGAAACAAAAAGCTGCGGAGTCTTTTATTTTCCTTGATCAGAGCCTTCCTATAAGGTCGTGTCTGCCCAATTCAGAGTAATGACATTAAATAGTGTGTGCGTAATGCTGCCTTGCTGTTTACAGACAGCTGAACAGCACTTTGCAAGAGTAATGACTTTTTTTTCAAGTTTTATAAATCATTTTAAATGTGACAAATAAATAAAAGAAATAAAATGAAAAAATGTAAAAAATAAATAAAATAAATTGACTAAAATAACTGACAAAAAATTGAAAGTGATTAATTAAGAAAGACTCCTTTATAGCAGCATGCACTGTGAAAGCTTGTCAATTAAAGTATCTCATTTAAATGATTAGAATCTGCTTTCTTTAATAGTCATTATAACTGGACAAATAGTCATCAAGTAAATAAAAGCAGATTCACTAACTATAATCTAAATTGGGGGTAAAATATCTAAAATAATAATAATATTAATAATAAATCTAAAATGTATTTAAAATCAATAAAACATAAAATCACCTATTTTTTTGTCATCCTATAATTTAAAATAGAATTTTGTTATCTTTAATATTTATAAGTCAAATAACTGATTATGTGCTTTGCTTTGATGTCACTATCTGCAGCAAGTATCCTCATATGTTGGAGAGAGTGAAACTCTTCCAATAATCCCTCTGTATTTCATCATCTATCCCTTCAAAGCATCTCCGTGCACAGTATGGCGCCTGCAAATATAAACTTGGTTCATATCAGCAGTCCTGGAACGCACACTGTGGCTGCACTGACCTCAGGACGTAGTTGACCCAAATGACGTTGCGTTCATGGGGCGCTTTGTGGTTGATGGAGACGGTGGCAGTGGACTGGATCCACAGGTAGCCTCCTCGTCTCTGGAGCCAGCGGTAGTAGCCGGTCACCACCTGGCCTTTCCTCAGCACTGGGTGGAGACGGAAAGAAAGAATGTATAACAGGACACGGGAGAGAAGACAGAGAAGGAGCCTGTTAGTGGTTTGGCAGTTCATGATGATGGCAGCAGAGGGCGCCTATCACAACAGGACAGAATGAGATTTCAACAGGCTTCTCCCCCCAACTTCAGGCACTGTGTAGGATAACAGGGTGGGGATGAATTCCATACACTACATATGATGCGACTCACAGTCCTCATGGCTCTGCCGCAGGTTTTCCAGGTCTTCTACGTGGATGAAGTGGTAACAGGTGTGTCCCACCACCTCTGCTGGGGTCATATCCATATACTCTGAGATCCTGTAAAAACAACAAAAATTATTTGTGTGTATTCGACGTCCACACTATTAAATTTCAACATCTAGACACAATCCTCACCTGTTCTCACAATACGTGACCTGGAGGTCCATGTTGACGCGGAAGACAAACATTTGACTCTCCATGCGGACTTCATTAAGCGTGGTGGGCGGGAGGGTGTGTGCCAGCGCAACCAGACCCATCGGTCGACGCACTGAGCGAGCGGAGCCCGGCACAAGTGCAGGGCGGCAGCGGATTCGTCCTGTCACATGGATTACCTGTCAAAGACATCAGCATGTATTCCCTTCACACAAGACATTTTTAGAATCACAGGACAGCTACACAATCCAGAATGTGGATAATAACAGTAACACACAGAGGAAATAAAACATTCATCAATATAAGTTTCACATAAACACAACACAAAGTCAAACCTAAGCTAAAGAATGCAGCAGCTCTGGTATTACAGCAGTGAGTGCAGTAAAGCGTCTGTTATGTGCAGCGGTCCAGTGTGAAATAAGGTCACAACCATAAAACACACTGAAAACGACCACCTTGACAGTGCTATGAAACACTGGCCGTGCAAAACAAAATGACAAGGCTCTGCTTGTTATTTTACTGTCACCGAGAACAAGCGTGTAAATGGGAAAGAAAGCAAAATACAAGGTGTGTTTCCAAATTAGGAGGACTTATTTCCTCAGACATTTGTACCTTGTATCCAGACGACTTGACGTGCAGGCCTCTTTTGGTGAGTGTGGATTTCATGCGGATGAAGAAGCCGCGGTCGGGAGGATCATCAGCAGGAGAATGAGGACTAGACGGAGCTGTGGAGGATGAGAGAGGAAGAGGGTAAAATGTAAAAATATATCCAACCTACAGGATTTGTCATATATTCAATTATTTTTGTTGTTTTTGTGATGCAAATGTAACAGATATAAATACAAATTGACAGTGTAATCAGTACCGGGTTCAGGGGTACCAGCCAGGGAGGAGGTGGACGCGGAGCTGGAGGCGCTCTCGGGACCCGTGTGGCAGCCGGCCTCGGCTCTCAGATGCGGCCTGATTCCCAGCCGCTCTGCCATCTCGACGTGGTCCGCTGGGTGGATGTAGTCAAACACGCTGCTGCCGGTCAGCTCCACCTGAAGGGAAACACATACGCTGATCAAAAAAAAAAGAAGCTTAGAACGCAAATGCCTGCACATGAGCCCCCCCAACACACACACACACACACACACACACACACACACACACACACACACACACACACACACACAGAAAAAAATCAATATACGTTATGACAGGAAAATGAAAGCACTGCTCTGGGTTACAACTCAACAAGGAGTGTGGAGGTTGTAAGACATTCCCACACACACTCATGCACATACATTTAAGTCCAGTCTCAGAGGACCAAGCGACTACAGTATTACACAAATAAAACCAGGGGAGATAAAATCAATTGTATTTGCTGATTAAAAACAGGTGAACTCCAAGTATCTCCAAAGGTCACATTACTATTCTTCTTATTCCCCGTGTCCCTCCCTGCTCCTTCATTCAGTTGCAGTCTATCCCTGCAGGCATAAAGAGCGACGCAACAGCTCATACAGCTCTATATGATCCTATCATCATAATGCATCATAGTCGCATCTCTAATCATTTAAAGGTAATAATGGCGCTGCTCTTGCATGGCATCCATAAAAGCAGCACAATCGGAGCAGGTGTGATTCCATCTGAAGCTGTATAAATGTGTGTGTGTGTGTGTGTGTGTGTGTGTGTGAGAGAGAGAGAGACGGAGAGAGAGAGAGAGAGTATGCATGCTTCCACACATGCATGCAGCTCCTATTACATCTGTGAATGTGCGTGTGCGTCTGTGCATGTGTGTGCCAATACCATTCCATCTGATAAAGCCGTGGCTGCAGCAGCCTCACACCCTTGTCTGTAGGACACAGCCATTTATTACCGGATTAGAGCCATTTACTGCAGGCTTTATGGGAGCTTCAGCAGGCCCTCAAGGACATCACAGCCGGGGGAGAGGAAGGAGCGGGAACGGGGGAAGGCGGGAGCGGAGGAATGAGGTGGACGATGAGTGAACGGAGAGGGGTAAAGATGGAGGAAACCCCGCCGAGCGAGGGAGGATAAGTGAAGGGATAGAGGTTCTTAGTCCCAGACATGCAGGGCTTAATCCCTTGAGGGATGTCCTGTGGGTTTTTTTTTGGACATTTGCCACCAAACATAAAATTAAATACTAGATTTGATAGGCACCATAAGTATTTATATTTCACTACATACTGAAATGTACTACTGTCAGACTATAGGTGCCTATTTTGATATTTGTTTCAGCCAAAATATAAAAAAGAGTATTTCTTTCTCCTTTATTTAATAGTAGCAGTAAAGAAAAGATGTTTTAAAGGCCTCATCAATTCAAATACTGAGCAGAGAAGGCATACTGTAAGTCTTTATACCAGTGTAAAGACACAGTGAATATTTAATCCCATCTCCCTGTGTTCACTGTTCAGTCATCTCTTGTTACATGCTTAATATGTGTTAAAGAAATACAAGAAATCTTCCTATAAAACCTAAAAATGTTTTTGATTACTCTGGCGTTACGGAAATATATCAAGTCAAGTGTGATTTGAAGTGACTGTAACTAACCCCATCCATCACATAAAACTGCTTTAAGTGCCACATTGATAAAGACAGGCTCTGTTTTGAGCGATACAATCACATAGGCGGGATTTGATTTAAAGTTCCTTTTGTACCTAGACCCTGCTCACATATTCTGTTTCACTTGTTACATTAGAAAAGATAAAGATGCTCTGATTTTGGTTTCACTGTTACTTTAAACCTGCAATAAGAGATTTTTTTGGGCATTTGTCGGCAGCAGAGACACGTAATGATCAACACCTTGTAAGTTGCAACTTGTTAGCAAACTGTTGCTTATTTAAACATCCAGCAGTTACTGAGCAACATCATTTTTTATTTGGAGTCGTGTCCCTGGCTACCTGGTGAATCTAAGGGCCTGATACACCAAGCTGACAGTCAGGTGTTGGTTAATGTCCGGCCGTCGGTGAGCGTTTGTTGCCAAAGTTTGTGCGGAATGTCCCGCATGGTTGGGCCTCGTCGCCCCTTGTCACCTTTTATTTTGGCCCAGCAGCACGTTGAATTAGCGTTGGAGACGGCAGAGCTCGTCGGTGAATGAAATCACTCTGATTGGCAGATCGGCTCAGTGGACGGGAAGAGAAATGGAAGTGAGGAAAGAGAACAAACAGCTAAAATAAAGAGGGCGTGAAATCAAAACAAACTTGTTATATCAAGTAAGATTATGTTTTTGGTCACTGAGCTCTTCAGCAGAAATGGTTTGTAATTATTTGTGCTATTGTTTGCTGGCACACAGTAAATATCATTTGGTCTTTTAACATTGTGTTAACTTGCTAACTAGTGTCTAGAATTTGTCCTGTCCGACTTCCAGCTTCCCTTTTTGAATAACAAATAAAGACGACCGCTGCCTGCTGGTATGGAGAGTTATTCCCTCTCACGGAGGTGCAGAATGTATGTGCTAGTTGGCTGTTGGCTGTAGTCTTCAGTGTAACTTTCTGTCCGTGACACAGGCGACATGAGGCAACAGTCGGCCTTCGTCGCCACTAGTTCTTAAGCGTTGGTTTAGTGTGTCTGAGCCTTTAGTCGCTGGGTTGTTGGAGCTTTGTCCTTGAACACGACGGCATAAAAGTGGTGAGAGTAAACCAAAACAGTAAAGTTGTGGTCGGACAGCTAAACGACAACCAACTGACTACAAATCTTTATAAAGCAGAGAGGAGCTGCAGATTTGAGTGATAATTCTCTGTAGGTTCATCACTACGAGCGACTCTTTTTATATTGTCATTTGATTATGATAAAAGATTTTTGACCAAAGCTGCTTTAAGTTGCATTAAGATGCTTTGGCAGTAATTAACAACAGATAGCATCATTAATCAAAGCTAATCATAAGGAAAAAAGAGCAAAATCAGAGCTGTGACTCTTGAGAAAATGTGCATCTGCAAATTACTTTCTTATTTAAATACACATGTATTGATCCATAATGTTTAAGGGCATAAAAATAAAAATTCTGTGTGTTAAGGAGGTGACGTAGAAAGCTTAACACCCTAAATCTTGAGGATAAGTGGCTTTTTTTTTCTTTTTCTGATCCCTCTTCTCTTCATTATGCAGATACCATAACGTCAGCAGTGTAATTACTAGGTGCTGGATTTTTCTGCCGCATTCCTTTTGATTCTGACATCAAAACTGACTTGTTCATTAATGTTTAAAAATTAAGATTTTGCATCTACGCATTAAGAGGCTGGGTATTTAATGAGTAGATGGACTGGGATTGGTTTGTAAAACTCTGGATGAACACTGCTTTAGGCATCTTTTATTACTGATTATATTAAGATATGTCTGTCTCTCTGTCTGTCCGTCTATCTGCAGTCAGGGCTTCTGTGTTTTATGAAAAGCGATTCCTCTGCAAAGGGAATTCTTGTCGTTTTTTAAACAAGTACTAAATTTACCTCCGCTCAGAACACTGGACCAGCCATCTGAAAGAGACACAATCCCCTGGCCCTGTGGTATTGGAAAACAAGGTAGAGAGACAAACAGGTCCTTATGGGCTTTATCGGGCTTAAGACCTATCCGAATAATATCACTCCATCACAGACAGGAGGGAGGGATTGAAAAAAGATCAGACAGAAATGAGAAGATGAGAAAGAGACGGCGCGATTGAGAGGATGAGTCAGGCTCAGACATAAAAACAGGTATAGAATGTGGCGCGAAGGGAAGACGTGAGGAGAGACCGAGATCATTCAAATCTCCCTGAGTGTGTGTGTGGTGTGTGTGTGTGTGTGTTTGTGCGTATGCAAGCACACGGCGCGCCTCTGTTTCTCTGTGTATGTGACTAGACTGTCTGTTTTTGTGTCTCCACGCGTCATTGTGTGTCATTGTTTGTGTGAGTAGTTGTCTGTCAGTGCACCTGCGTGAACCTGTGTGTGTGTGTGTGTGTGTGTGTGTGTATACGTGTGTGCGCGCGCGTGTGTGTGCGCAGACATGTACGTGCATGTATGTATGGCGGTGTGGTGGGGATGAGGGGGGAGGAGGAGGGCAGCAAGCAGGGGAAGGAGAGACATGATATAAATAATAGCAGGGGGCTTTAATATGTATGAGGCATCCGGGCAGTGGTCCACAACACACTCTCAGCCCTCAGCCCTCACTGACTGATGGGAGAGGAGAGAGGGAGGGAGGAGGAGAGGGGGGAGGGGGAGCGGGGGCTGCATACTAACCATTCCCAGATCAATTCTCTCCTCCCTTAATCCACCATCCTTCCTCCCTTCTCTTTACCCCATTTATCCCTTTTATTTCTCCTCCCAGCCCCTTCTCCTTACTTCTCCATCCCTTCCACCTCTCCTCCCTCCAATTCTTCATCTTCTTCAGCCTTTGTCTCCCCTTCCTCTACTCCATCAATCCTTCTCTTTCCTCCTCTACTTCCTCCTCACCCCCCTCCCCTCATCTGCTTTGTGGCATTCCCAGGTTTATCCCCGTGCTTCCGGCCCGGAGACCCAGTGAGAAGAAAAATGATACCTGCAGGCACCAGGGGAGTGGGCGGCGGGCTGTGCCCTTGGTCAAGGTGCTTGACCTGGGCTAAGCCGGCTAAGCAACCCCCCTGTCAGGGGAGAAGCCCAGGGTGTAAGCTAGGGCAGAGGGGTCAGACAGGGGGGACAGGAGACGGCAAGGCAGGGGCGGTCCACAGGGGCGACATGCCCTCTAAAACAAACCACCAGTTACACTTTTCCACTCAGAACATCGTTTGTTTGTCTGTCCTTCCTCTCTCCCCTGTGTCCGCCTCCACTCGCCAACAAAGTATATCGAAGTGTTTTTGTCCTCTCCCTCCCTCCCACCTCTCCTCTCACTCCTCTTGTATCTTTCTCTTTCTCGTCGCATGTGTCCATAAACACAGTATATACCCCCCCGACGTAGCCCCCTAACTCATCCCAAGTCCTAACTCTATCTGCCCTTTCTGGCTGTCTCTCTTTCTCATCATAAACCCCCTCCATCCCCGCCTGCTCTCATCTTTTCAGGAAGGTAAACGTGGCGTTGTATGTTCAAGGTTTTGAACGTAATCTTCGATCATAAATAATTTCATTAGAATGCTGATGGCTCGGGCCCTGTTTGAGTAGATGTGATGGGTTAGGCCATCTGCTCAGCTGATAAGAACAGCTCTGTTTTATTAGCATCTCCACCAAAGCCTCGGCTGTCTTGTTTACCTAGGCAATCCCAAGGCGAATTTCATTCCTACTGCACATTTAAACTCTATTTACACACTCAGACTCTCTCTCTTCTCTTTACCACTGTCTCTCATTCGCTCCCCTATTCCACTCCTTTGTTTTCTTTCTCTCATGTAATTGTCTGTCTGGTTCTCTATGTTTCTCTCTGTCTCTCTCTATCTTCCTTTTTGCTCTGTCTCCAGGCCTCCACCACTTTATCTTCCTTATGTATTTGTCTTTGCAAAGACAGGGCCCAATAAACTCAGGTGCCAACAACTCTTGTCCTGGCCTCTCCATCCAAACAGGATCGGATTTTTTCAAAGCTGTCATACAAATGCAATACTCACATGCCCCTGTGTACATGAAAGAGTTATTATCCTCTCCTTACTGGCTGTGAAGAGATCTCCTCCTAATGTGGCTTGTTTTAAGAAGGAGCCTATACATGTAGCTCCTCAAAAATGTAACTGCACGTCAGAGCGATGGCGACTACAAATATACCACATGGAGTTTTCAGAAACTGCTTGTGTTTTCTCCTACAAGTTTCTTATACCCCTGGAGAATGTTGATAGTGGATAAAACATTAAAGAGTAACTTACCACCCCCTGAAAGTCTTATTTTTCTCTGACTGCCTATGTTTAACTTTTCACCTTCCTGTCGTGCTGCACAGGTGTACTCCAGGTTCTCACTGTGGGGTGTGGCTATGACAAGGCACATCTCTGACCACACCCAATGACAGTGGGTTATCTCTGAACAAAACCCAACTTGTTTGGAAAAGTAACTTAAAGTATACAATGAAATTATTACCACTGGTAGTGGGTGTGGTCAGAGATTAAACAGGATTGAAACATTCAACTCATAAAGGACAGCAAAATATTTTCAGCATTAGTTACTCCGCCAGGAATTCGAGGAAAGGAATCTCCAATGGAAACTCGCACTCAGCGATTTCTGCTCTGCATCATAGTGAATGAAACAATGTAAAAATGGGGATTACAAGTAGGAGCACTTGCAAGAGTCTCCTCTTCAGTAATGACAAAATGTAAACCTTCCATGCAACACAGTTAAGCCCAGGTCAGACCAAGGATTCGCGACGAGACGATTTGAAACAGGCAGCTACTTGCAATGCGCCGGTTTACACCAATGCACCTAGATGAAACTCTGTATCATCTTTATGCAATAAATCTCTGTGATTCCAGTCAGCTTCTCAGGCTTATTTCGTGGCTGAATATAATTTGTAGCGTCTTAAAATATGAATGAGGATAGTGATAGTGAGATACTGGCTACAGCTGCATTTGTAGTAGTGATGAAACAGCGAAAAACATAACATGAGCATCAGATGGACTGTATTCATAATAAATATGCCACAATAATTAGGGCCAATTAATCAGTCAATGAGAATGAGAAAAGCACAGCAAGCAGCAGCAGCGACCCACTGTCCAATGCGGGCACACGCAGGGAAACAGAGGGCTCGGTGGGTAACATGCTGTCTGCATCTTCTAACTTTACTACAAGCCGATTGGTTGTTGAAACAGGTGCCATGTCTTATGTTTGAAAACAAGCCGCCAGTGATTTGATCAGCTGAGTTGCAGGTGACACCATCAGCCGGCTTGAGTGAACTGACCAGTTCACATTGCTGCAACTTTTCTTAGCAATGTTCTAAAATGGCTTCGTCTAATCGCAAATCATTGGTCTGAACTGAGGTTTACAGTGGGAAATATAACTGAAGGACAATAAGGCGTGTACAGTACATCAATCTGGTTTTGCAAGGGTGACATTAACGGCTGAAATTCAACATTGAACTATCAATTAAAATACAAGACAAAAACTAAATGTTTAAAAAAGGACTCTGAGGTTCAGCTGCTAGTAAGACAAGGCTTTAGCAGTCTGGGTTAGACAAATCCAGCCCGCTCTCATTCCCAGGGCGTCAAATACAGCTTGGTCAGTTTGACTCCAATGCATAAGGCAACCTTTAGCATCTGTTTGAGATTTGCCAGGCCTTCAGCTAACTCCAGTGTAAACCCATCCACAGCAATGACATAGATAAAGACATAGAAAGTCCAAGTAGGCTGGGAGTGTTGGGTGGAGGATGGGTCAAACAAACACAATGCTTTCCCCCAGGAGACTGCTGTGTAGGTCCTGTGTGAAAAGTTGAGGTTTTCTTTAAACCTGTGGTTCCCAACTGGTCTTGCCACGCGGCCCAGTTTTCTTCTTAGTTATTAGTTCAAGGTCCACACATTTTAACACATTCAGTGTCATGTTTGCATTTGGCCATGTCATTGAGCTAGATTGCTGTCTGTCAAGTAGCTGTCCGTTAGTCACTCACTCTACAGCAGGAAACAACACTTAAAAAATGGAGCTGTGTGCCGGAAATTCACTTCGCTAAAAAATAAAGAATGTTTTTTACGAACTAGACATGTTTGCGAGTCACTTGTGATCCATTCAGAATGGACCCACGAACCACCAGTTGGGAACCACTGCTTTAAACTACATTAAGTAACAATGTGACACATGGGTTATGTGATGTAGTCATAACTTACTTAAGAAACATGACAATCATTCATTCATTTCCGTAACTAACTGCTTATCCTGTCAGGGGGCTGGAGCCTATCCCAGCTGACATTGGGCGAGAGGCGGGGTACACCTTGGACAGGTCGCCAGACTATCACAGGGCTGACCAACAGACTTATTTTAACCCAAACCAGGATCTTTTTTCTAAACCTAACCTAGTAGTTTTGTTGCCTAAACCTAAAATAGCTTTGGTGATGAAACCTGTTTTTTCTTGTCGTTTATTTTGAAAAGACCAAGTGGAAATTGACACGCTGTCCCTAAGTGTCCAAAACTGATGCTAGAGGGATACCTAGAGCGTCATAGTTTGAAATGTAGGGCCACTGATCAAACTGCATATTCGAGCTGGGAGTGAGAACATGTTGACAACATTGAGTATGTATTCATTGGGTCCTTATTGTCACATAATATCTGTGTGGTGTCCTGGAGACAAAACTACATGAGGCCAGCACAAAGCATCCCTCTGCCATTGCTTGGCAGGGAAGCACTGCCCATGTGGTATTCGTACATTACAGTCATTACTAAAATGACTGTAACTTTGGCAGATACCCACTTGACTCCATGGTGCATTTCTACAGAGTGAGGACTGTGGATTTTGCCTCGCAACCAGTATAGACAGGGGAAATGATAACAGCGACCAATGACTCTTTCAATGTACATACAGCATGTGAGTATTGTGCAAAGATAGAGTGGAAAAAAACTCAACTTATCCTTTAATGTCGCCAAGGGCAGACACTCAATCAGAGCGAATTTCCACACTTATAAAAACACTCAGTGACTTCTGTTATTGTAGCACTAACTTCCCTCGTTCTCTCTCTCTCTCATGCTGTACCGATTCTTCTTACTTCCAAACATCTCTCTCTTATCACACCTCTCCTCCTTTCCTCCCCCTCTCTTTCTCTCTCCGGCTGTCTCTATCTATCTTCCCATCCCCCTTGGTGTTTTTCCCCCTCCCTACAATCAATGTGGCTTTTAAGATGCCTATCGATTTGTTCCCCTAGACAGGCCCAGCGCGCTGGGGCGACACTTTGATTGCTGGGCCAGTAATTACTGTTATTATTTATGCATCTGGGCAAAATGGCAGGACTTAACATTCACAGTACAAGAGGCCACAGGCAATCAACAGAGGTGAGCACCTGGAGAGGGAGAGAGGGTGGCGGAGAGACGTAGAGAGAGAGCGGCATTGCCCCCGTGAGAGTTGCACTCCAGAGATGAGCGCGAAGAGTGCAGTCAAAGATATTCACACTCACACACAAACACACACACACTCCTGGGAGGGGATATGAAAGCGTAAGCAGAAGATAGGCACATGTGTGCAAATGCACTTGTGTACAAAGGATTATTCTAGCGTGTGTGTGTGTGTGTGTGTGTGTGTGTGTGCGCAATGAGGTCGTCTTACCTGTGAGAGTCCCAGGTAGATAGAAACTGTCTCTGAGATGTAGAGGAAACGTCCCTCCTGACTGACCACGAACACAAAGCCATCCAGAGACTGTGCACGTAAAAAAACACACACACACACACACACACACACACACATCACCCACACCGACACACACATAACAGCAAACAGAAACAACAAGACAGACAAATTAGAGCAATTAGTGTGTATCGAACAAATTACAATGAGCTAGAGAACAAACAACCCGTCACCCTGTGGCCTCTTCTCTCAATTCACAAGCACAAGCGCTCACACACATGCAAACACACACACACGCATGAATGTGAACAGACATGAAACGAGTCCCATAGATGCAAGCTGCAGCTACACACAACAGCTGTCAACAAGGCCTGCATAACTAAACACACAGAAAGCAGCACTGAGACAAAAATGCCACATGTGTGCGCACACACACTGACACACACACAAAGTCAGACATTTAGACAAGCACACACAAACCCACACAAAAAAATAGAGCAAAGAGACACGAGAAACTGAGCTTATAGACCAGAGCTGTTTCAATCAACTGTAATAAACTCAGAACCAGAGCTTCATCCTGTGTCTCCGGCCACACACACACACACACACACACACACGTAAACACTCGCCCAGACACCGGTTCGGACACAGACACAGATAGAACCAGAGTCATTACAGCCTGCAGTGATTCTAATGAGAAGTGAAAGGTATACAGCCAGGCCATTAGAGAGGACTGCTTCAGAGAATAATATTAATCGTCATAACAAGCATCCAGGAGTGAGCCTCACACACACACACACACACACACACACACACACACACACACAAACCAGGGCCACTTTGCTCTAGAAGAATGATTGCTATTTTGGCGGCCCAGTGCTTAAAGTGGCAGTGGTAATTTATGCAACTGACACATCCAGTATGCAAATGTGTGGCCGGGGTGTGGGGCGTCGTGTGTCGCGGCGAGGAGAAACCAGCCGCCTGAATGTCGGAGAACTAAAGTGCAATTATCAGGCTATTACGGCGGGAGGACGGCTGGGAGGAAAGAATCATACAGTTTTTCTGGAGCGTTAATTTGATTTCTATCAGCGCCGTTCCCTAAGCCTCCCTTCCTCTTTAAAATGCCAGAGGAGAGCAGACATATGTAACGTTTCTTTGTTTTACCGCAACCTTCTCACTTCTAAATTCTCAGCGTCTATTCTTTTCCCCCTCTCTCTACCTGTTCCCACTCCTACCTGTTTCCTACTTGGCAAATATATTTGTTTAGCACCTCTCAGCAACTATGCAATTCAAAGTGCTTTACATAAGACATAAGGCATTAAGATCCTTCAAGTTTTTCTATATCCCTCTCTGCTTTGGTTGCACTCCCAACCATCTTTCCTCCCTCAGCTTCCTCCTGGTCTAAACCACAACCTGCAGTGTTACCTTCTTCACACCAGCTCTGATTCTTTGTCTCTACATCCTGCATTTCGTCATCCCTGCAGCCCTCCTGCCCCAGAATCCCCCTCAGGCTCCATTCATCTGTCAGTGCTCAGGGAGGCATTCTTTGGCAGCCAATGATATCGTCCGAGCATCTGAAGTATATGAAATGTGTGGGTGTCTATGTGTGTGAATGGGAAAGTGTGCGATTGGAGTTTGAAGAAGATTTGAGGTGTACACGCAAGCACTGACACACTGTGGCACAATGCACTCACTTATGAGACAAATGTGCTCGGAAATCCTGGATCAGACTGACCTTGTGGTTCATTCCTAAAAGCAAAAGTTTCCCTACATAAACATTAAAGCACAACTGTCCAAAGGAAGCCTTATATAGATTTTAAACTTTTCAGATAAATGGAGGAATTAAAAAATTAAAATTTACCTACTTCTCATACTAAATAAAACTCCCTGGACTACCTAAAAATTTAACGTTAAAAACGGGCAGTTTGACATTTTTGAAAACAGGATAGTGACACAGTTTAATCACTACAGTGAAAACATCTAAAATACATAATGTAAACATATGAAGTTGCATAATAATTATCACAGAAGAAGAAGGAGGAGGAAAGTGTGGGTGCTGTGGTTGTTACCTGCAGGAGGTGCGCCCCTAGGTGCTGCTCAAACATGTCAGTGGCCAGGGAATGAGATGATCGTCTTACTGCGGAGAGAAAGTAGACAAACACACATAAGACACTCAGTACGTTTCCATGCACGCAGTAGTCGAGCTAAGCTCATAGCTCAGCTAATCAGTCAAGTCAGACTTCTTGTCTTGTCTGAGTATACATGCAGAAGAGAAAATCGCATTTCTGACCAAGTACGTCTGAGTCCACCTCGATGGGCGGCGCTGTGTCCTTTTTAATACAGTGCGTATTGAACTAGTTCCGGTTCTTGTTCAGAAACTTTATTTTAATAAATCCGTGTTTCACGTTTTCATACCATCCATAAACTTCAAAATGTTTATCTCCTTTAGCTGTCGAAGCATTAATGTAGTTTCCTCATCTGTCCAGAAGTGCGTCTTCTGCTTCTCGGTCACCATGGTGTGTGTTTGTTTGTTTTTCTGGGAGTTACTGCACTGCTGCCACGCCATCTCCTTCTTCATCGAAAGCCCACGAAAGAAAAAGTGGTGCATGCGCAGAACGCCGAGTCCGACTCGAGTCGGACTAAGTGGATACATGCAGCAATAGTTTGATTTTCAATCAAATTATCTAGGTGTGTTAGTCGAGCTACGGATAGTCCAATTTCAGTTGGACTAAGCTCTTTACATGCATTTAAAAGTCCGGTTTCAGTCGGACGAAGCCAATAATTTGATTTTCTCAATCTGCATGTAAACGTACTGACTGACAGACATCAACATTTACTTGATACTATAAGTTTATTCAAAAGCTTTGAGAGCAATAATGAAATCTGCAGTCATCCTGAACACCCAGATTCCAGTTTTAGTTTGCCATGTCAAGTACAGATTTGACATGGTATCTGTCCATCTACCACATACTGCACTGCAGAGACAAGATTTATAAATGACATAATTTTTGCTACACTGTAAAATAAGGTATTTAAAAGGAGGTTTTTGAGGGGTTTAAGGAGCCTCAACTGCAATGTCCTCAGATTGAGTCCCACTGTGGAGTTTTGTTGCATGTTGTTTCCCATTTCTCTCCACTGATTGTTGTCTCTCTACTAATACTCAAACACTTACAGTCTTGCTGAATTTGTTTGTATCTGTCAATTTAGAAGACCGAAGGTGCAAGAAAAAATTTAGGAAGGAAAGAGGCGTGGGGCCTGTTTTCTTACAAACCTTTATCCAGCTCACTTTTCTGGACAACTACAAAAGGTGAAAAACTCCAAGAGAAGCTGCGTACTGTAACTCTGTGGAAACTTGTAGGGATCAGGATATTAATAAACTTAGCCACTTTCAGATTGGGTTAATAAAGCTGTGAAATATTCGGATTTACAGTAACTATCTGTAAATACGTCTGGGGCTGGTGATAATGCTGCATTTCTGTGACGTCTTTAAATCTGCACTGAAAATGAAAAGCTAAACTCGAACAAATCATGTCTGATAAACAGAAGAATCGACTGAGACGGTTGCGTGTCTAAAAAAACTGAGCATACGGAGGGGATGCTATGTGACGCACACTACTCAATTGCTGCCAGACACGCAAACAAACACACACACACACGCGCACACACACTCATGGTGTCTGCATCGCCACTCTTAATGCATCCCAAACACAAGCTATCAGAGCTGCTTCAGTGCCAAAGTGGTGCTGTTTACCAAGGCAATTACAATACAAATAGAGTTGGAGGTGGTTAGGTAGGGGAGGGGGGTGAAGATAGGTACGAGAGGAGCAGAGAGGGTACAGCAGGGAAAATGAGAAAACACTAAGGAAGGCGAGAGTGATCACTTTCTCCCAAGCAAAGCCGGGCACGAGGGGCTGCAGTGACGTGGAAGATTAATTTAGCAATCAGCCGTATTTACTGTTTTATGTCAAAAAGAGTATGTGACGGTGTGTGTGTGTGCACCTGCGAGTGTGTGATTGCAAAAGTGGCGACCATACGTGAGAAGTAATCTCACTCCAACAGGGCGGCTTTTGAACACAATGTTCCTTATCCGGCAGAGACAAACTATGTATGTGTGCACGCGAAATGTGTGTGTACAAGAGCATATGAATGTGCGCATGTGTGTGCAACTTTAAGGATCATCGGATATCTGTGTGTGTGTGTGTGTGTGTGTGTGTGTGTGTGTGTGTGTGTGTGTCGCTGCAAGGCTGAGGGAAATCAATACACGTTATGACAGGAAAATGAAAGCGCTGCTCTGGGTTACAACTGAACACAGAGGGAGGGTCGGAACACACACACACACACACACAGACACACACACACCTACACACACACATATACAATCACACTATATTGCCCAGCTGCCTGCTTGTGATGTGGGTTCGGTGAATAGAGGAGGGAGGCATTCCATTAGAGCTATAGACACACACACACACACACACACACACACACACACACATCAGGAATACACACAGCAATGAATTCTCATGCACAGACTACACAGCGGCAACATGCCCTCCGATTAAACAACACAAATACCCGTGCGCACACACAAACTCACACACACACACACACACACACACACACACACACACACACACACACACACACACACACACACACACACATAAATACAGAGTTGCCGGACAAAGCCACAGTGGCATTGTGAGATTGGGGTCCCCCTGTGTGACAGAGTGTGAATATAAATAAGGCAAGTCCATTCAGGGCTATGAAAGGGGGTCTGGTGCTGGGACCCTTCAGCCTAGCCAGTCGCTGCCTGGAGGGGGATGGGGAGCCCATCTCGCTCTCTGCCTGCCTATCAGGCTCCCTTGTGGGGCTGCGATGGAGCTGCAGCGCTGGGGAGTCTGAGGGAAGCAACCCCCATCATGACCATATGAGAGTGAATCAAAAACAAGACACACACACCGTGATGTTAGTTTGTGCAGGCTGCATGCACAATTGAAAGAAAATACATGGAGTGTGTGTGTCTTGAGTTTCATGCCACAGATCCCCAGAGGAGTGAAGGTGATGGCGGGTGATCAGTAGCGCTGAGTAGTGTCAGCGGGGCGAAGGAAACGCTGGATGTGACAAGAGGCCAGGAGGGCTGACAGATGAGTCTACACACTCACACACGCTCACAAATACACAGAGGACCATTTATTAAAGACTGCCAGGGTACAATAGGGCAGCCAGGAAACCAAAACACTGGACCTGGTGTGTGTGTGTGTGTGTGTGTGTGTGTGTGTGTGAGAACACAAGCACAAACGTGCGCACATGTGAAGAGAGAGTCTCACAGCGGTGTTCGTATCTCACCCTGAGAACAAAGATCCTTCTGTAGTGACGCTGTGAACCCCTACTTCTGTCTGTGTGTGTGTGTGTGTGTGTGTGTGTGTGTGTGTGTGTGTGTGTGAGGGCCTTGCATTATTCTGTTTGTGTCTTTAAATATTATCACCTCTGTAATACCTTGTCTTGTCATCTAAAGGAAAATTTCGGTAAGACAGGTGTTAACAAACCGGCAGCGTAGCCAGATTATCTGAACAACATCAACCGAAGTGTTGGTAATGATCCCTCATTTCACAAAAAAGTTGTTTATTGCAACTGTAATCAGTCCACTGCTGAGATCTATGATAGTTGCATCATCACTAAAACTTAAAGTCAAATGAGAAATAAAACACAAGCAGCTAGTTACTCACAAAGCTTCTTAACAAACACCTGGAGCAGCCAAAGTTATTTGGAAGAGAAAATGAGGTCAAACAACAAAATAATCACCCAAACTGTCCCATCACACTTTACCCCCTGGTTCAGATTTGACCTGCCTCACCTACCGTAGCTGTCTGCAAAGTTTTCTTGTGCAATAAGTAGTGCCTGAATTGGAATAAAACGGGGGCATTAATCTAACCAAACTGCATTGTGTGAATCTGTAAAGTCCCACTGAACAAAAACTACTAACATTTGGCTTTTGTATAATGGTAAAGGTTACAATTGGCATTCATTCCCGGGACATGACTCTGCAGTAGTCACAAGTAGTTATTGGCTCCAGCTGCATTCGACTCCGGTCAGCAGTGATTGAATGATGACGACTGGGTAGATGAGCTGATTTTAATCCCTTTGCCGGTGTGGCGCAATGATGAGCCGCAATAAAATACTGTCTGTCTCCATCCAAGAAGCGCTCAAACTGAATCTGCTTTTACATCTGGAACCTCCCGTCTACAATGGGCTTGAGACGCGTCCTCGTTGAGGACTTGGCACAGATTCAAGAGTTACTCTCTTATCCAGCAGCCTCCTTGGGGAATCCGATCCCGTTTGATTCGGCGGTGGGAGCCTCTTGTGACCGCATGCCTTTGCTGACGTCGACCCCAGCAGGATTTGAGCCCTGGACCGTCCGCATGGAGGATGAGTGCTCTAACCACTACACCAGGGAGGCCCCCCAAGAAGGACTCAAACATTGTTCAAAATTTAGTCAGCACCGAGTTTGAGAGAGAAACTGAGTACGTAAGAGATACAAAAAAGAAGTAACCACTGCCCACTGGCCTCGATGCTGCTTTCTACTGTTTACTAACCTGTCTTCCCAACAAGACACACCAAGAAAAAAAAAGCCAAAGTCATACTGGTCTATTGGCAATGGGAGAGCAGTCTATCGCCTGTCTTTAACGAGTTTTCCCACGGTAAAAAAAACCTGCATACATGAGCAATTTTGGTGGGAAAAGTGTCCAAGTGTTAAATGCATGTCCATCCCCATGAAAAATTTGAAAAGCCACTTCAATGAATAAAGTCGCTCACTGTTAACATTCATGTTTGCTGTTATGCGGTTTTCTTCATTGCTGACTTGTGTTTGAAACCTCCACTTTCCTTTAAATTGGACTGAAACAATTTTGATCTGGATTATAACTTAACTGAATCATGCAATACAAGCAAATTGCAAAAATTACCCTCGCTACCTGCTGGGCTCTAAAAAGATCATTTACAGTAGGATCTATTTATGGTGAAAATCTAAGCTCTTTTTTCAGCAGTTGTCAGACTGAACTAAAACACTTTATACTTCACACTGCTGTGTATTTGTATCTTGTGGCGTGTTTAAAGGAACAGTGAGTAACATTTAGGGGGATTTCGTAGCATTTAGGAGCGAGGATTGCAGATTGCAACAAGCTGAAACTTCTCTCAGTTAGAATTCCTTCAGTGTTCGTTGTTTAGAAGGTTTTTAGCTGGAGCCTATTATCTGCAGAGGTCCCTTCCTCCAGACCAGGTGATTAAAACTGGTAAAAACACTGGATGAAGCGGTTTCACGTTGCAAATCAGTTTTTCTGCGATGTTCTTTGGCACGTCACAGATGGGTGGCTTGCCCAGCATCTGCTAATGTGCTTCTCTAATAACTTAATGTGTGCTCACCTTATTTCTGTTTCAGACGTTCAGGAGGATCTTACTGTCAGACAGAGGTCTCTTCCTCTCCAAAACAAACAGACCCAGTGATTTAAAAATGGCATAAAACACTGAATAAAGCAGTTTCACGTAAAAAAAAATCTGTGTTTTTTCGATGCTCTCATTGTGGAGGGGTTCCAAACTACTGCAGCCAACATGACAGTGCAAAAACATGAAAACTCAAAGACGCCAATGGCCCTTTCTTGTGTCAGAGTTTGGTTTGTCTGTTCTGGGCTACTGTGGAAACGTGGTGCAACATGGCAATCTTTATTATTACCTCCGCCAAGGAGGTTATGTTTTCGCCAGCATTGGTCTGTTTGTCTGCAAAATAACTCAAAAAGTTCTGAATGGATTTTGATGAAGTTTTCAGGAAAGGTTGATAATAGCACAAGGAACAGATGATACAATTTTGGTGGTGATCGGCTGAAGCGAATTGGATAAAATAATAAAATGGCGGGAAATCCGAGCTGCTTGGCAGAGGTCTGCACTCTCCAAGTGCTCTAGTAATAATATAATAATTCTTATTTTTAGGTGATTATACACTAAAGAAAACATATTCATTACATTATATTATTCCATTTCTGCCAGTATATCCCCCTAAATCCTTCCCTGCTTTGCCCCAAACTTACAGGAAATACACAATGAGTGCTGAGAAGTGAGTAATGGTGCTCACTTGGACACAAATCTCATGTGCCAGTAATATAAGTCATGCAGGATGATCGCCAACCTTTCGCACTAGCTTGTGGTTTTACCTCCAAATAGTGGTTTAGGTAATCAGCCTTAAGTGTTGCTGTCTGATGACTCATTCCTTACCCCGTCTGACTTTGTTGTAGCATGGCTGCCACGTTCCCAGATCTCAGCAGTTATTTTGGTGAGTACAATGTTGTCACAGAAATAGTGGAGGAGAAGAGGAAAGATTGTAATAAACTGGAATTATCCTTTAAAACTGTTTATGTAAATATACAAACATCTTTTGTGCTTCCGTGTACGTGCTTGTGTACAGTCCTGGCTGCAGACCCGTGTGTGCACCTGAGGTCTTTGATCGCTCCTTTCTGTCACATTCCCATTTCATTAGCTTCCCCAGGACTCTGCTGCGAGGTTTAATTTCATTGTGGGAATAGGAGACAGAATGGGACGGGGCGCGATCGGACACGTTAATTATGGTCTGACTCGCAGGTCAATTCTCGGGGTCTCCCCAGCGCTCCACGAGAAGAAAAGATAGAAATTTCATTTGAATGATTTTCATTATACCTCTGTCTAATACATAATTTAGTCCCAGTTAAGTCCATGAGTAATGGCCGCACACACGCGCACACACCCAAACATCCCCCTGCCTACATGCACATAACCATATACACGAACATCGGCTCCCTTTCCACCCCCATAGTGTCAACCTTTTAAACCAGGTTAGGATGTTACCATGGGAACCAAACAGATAACAGATGCAGTGAACCCCTCTTTCTTCCCATCCACCTCCTTCTCTCTGTCTTCTTCTCCGTCTTTGTCTCTCAAGTTTGGCTCCGCTGCCGTACTTTCACCCTTTCAAAACAAGAGCCTGATCACCTGCCAAGTTGTTTACTACCATCCAAATGTGACGTTTCGTCTGTTCGACAGACAGAGGGAGAAAGAGTGACCCTAATCGCAGCGTCCCTCTCTGGCGCAATTATCTTCTCACTCTGACATCCATCCCTCCCTCCTTCCATCTATCTCTTCTCTATCTCTCCGTCTCTCCTCCGTCGCTCCCTCACTCCTTTTGCGGTCGAACATAATTTGAGTGCAATTAACTTCCCTTAAAAGCCCCGGCTGCTTTAAACGCCGTGAATTAGAGGGGAGGCAGATGCAGGGAAAACGAGAGGAGGTGGGGGAGACAGAAGGGGAGGCGAGGGAGATATAGGCAATGAAAGAAAGGAGACGAGGGAGAGAGGGAGCGAGTGGAGGCGGAATGAAAGTCAATGTCACCAACGCTGGGGAGGAGAGAGGTGTGTTTGACCTCACTAACAGAGACAGTAAAACACTTGAGCTGGCCCTGTTGCTGGCAGTGAGTTGTCATTGTACTGTACCTTGTGAAACACTGAGGGGTTCTCCAGCTGCCGTGTTGCACCTGTTAAAGGTTGAGTTGCCACAGATTTGAGGAGAGAAAATTTGTGCAATCAAAAATGTAAATTACTGAGGTGATGTAGGAGGGTACTCCAGTGCACAGTGACATCACTGTTGGGTGTGGTCAGATGTGCAGTAAAGCACACCTCTGACCAGAGCATACAGTGACTCAGGGGTGTGGTCAGAGGTGAAACACACTACATATGTTCAAAACGAGAGTGCAGTGAAACGCTGCCTTAGAGCCTGGTGTTGAGTTAATTTAAAACAAACCTTCAACTAATTTGTAAAAGAAAAAAAAGACACGTTTAGGTTATTACCAAATCTTATGACATTAACATCCATCACACTTGATGTTGCTGACTTTCTGATTCTTGTTTAAGCCTACTGTACTTAGCGTAGTTGTGTGTGCATTGTTTTCTTGTCCAATGAGGGGTTACTACTGCTTATATTTGTTTTTACCCATTAAATAATGAGATTCAGCTAATCCAGCTAAACTGTTAGCTTGTTTACAACCTGTCTGACCCTTTGTGCGCAGTTGTTCAGAAGTAATCTGAACGGATTCCAGCTATTGGATTGAACCAAATCTTGAAAATGGGTTTTTCAAAAGAAAAAAAAAAAGGATTCTGAAAACAGATTTGATTACGTAATCTAGTCTTGGTTTTGATCTGGTTTAAGGGGCTGTGCACATGCTGCATGTTTATCCACCTGGAAAACGCGAGGTTGGACACTGGGCGCTACTTTTGTGCCTTTTTTTTTTGCCGGCTTTCAAGAGCGCAACAGCAGGTTGCGTCTAAAGTTGTTAAGCAACCTCAACAAGCACGGTATCGTTTATCTGAAATGAGTGCAGAGCTGATCTCCTTCCAAGCACTGTTTAAAAAGTGCGTAGGCCTATCACCCGTGGGACAGATGTAAAGCTCTGGTACCCCTGCACCAAAATGATCAACTTTTCCACATTTATTACAGGCTGATATTTACGGAAGAAGGGAAAGATATCTGTCGGCTATGATTAGTTGTTCCTGGTCACATGACATGCAGTGCGCGCTGCTGCGCTCCAAAAGTTGAACTCAGGGCACTTGGGAACGTGTGCGTGCCACGATGTCATCACTCTGGCATTTGAGTGCGCCTGTCGTGTGTCAACTTAGAAATTAATGAATTTGAAGGCGCAAAAAACGCGGCGTGTGTACAGCCCCTAAAGCCTCAGTGTGTGCTTTTCAAAAACTTTTTCGTAGGACTGGGATACCTTTGATCCAAAAATCAGGATTACCCTGATCCCAGCAGGAAGGTGGATTCAAGGTGAATTTTAAGAAGAAAATGTAATAACATTTTTAAATTGGTCAAATATATACACATCTATTTATATTTAGCAGTTGATTTGTTTAACTGTTGTAGACATTAGGCTACCTATTAGACTCTTAAGTACAGTAAAGTAAAACAAAAAATGTAAGGATTCTGTCCCCATAAAATAATCCTTCAAATAGCTGTCAATATCAAACAAAGATAACTTTAAGTTAAAATCTCAAAAGATCTCCGTCTTGTTCTCTTTGGCAGCACCTATGGCCATCATCAGTAACTGCAGTGTGTGAGTCATGTGACACAGGGATAAGCGATGGCAAGCCTGAACTTGTCCTCTCTCCTATTTTGGGGTTAATATCTTCTTTTTCATCCTCAAACATGCTCAGATAACAGTTTTTTTATGGGCAAAGGTTAAATGGTTCGTCTGCTTGTAATACTATGGACTTTTGCTCAGTCACACAGACCCAACTTTACATTCCTACTACCGTTAATAATTACGAGGGAGTAGCTGCTAGTAAAGATCCTGCAGCTAGCTAAACATCAGAGCACAACATAGATGAGGTTCAGATTAACAGGATGCTGAGTAAGACACTGGATTAACTGCAGTGTGTTTGAGTATGCATATGAGTATGTTTCACCACAGACACCCAGTTCTTGATACTGCAAATGAAAGGCTTTCATCAGTGGGTCGTAGGCTCAATCGCCATTGTCTTACATCATCCGGTGATAGAGAGTGACCGAACATAGATTTATTTGAATGAAAATGTTTGAGATTAATTTTAACTCTTGTGCATTGCTTTATAATAATTACAACAACACAGTCAAAAGAAGTTTCTAACAAGTTCGTCCCTCATTCGTTCTACCTGTTGTTCTTTAAATACAGCGGTTGGTCTAAATTGTGATATGTAGTCCCATTTAGAGCACTGGTTATCCAGATTTGGTAATCTTTAATATTCTTTCTGGATGAGGATGATTCAATCTAACAAATAAAACAAATAAAGTGGATTAGCTGATCCTAGATAGCAAAAGATGAGATTTCCAAATCAGGATCATTCTGATCCAGATCAAAGGTGGGCCCTGTTCACTTGCCTTTCTTGCCCCTTAAGACTGCTTTTTAGCAACATTGCTGCTGTAATCACATTACAGTCCGGGGGGCAATTTAATCACAACCAATAGGAAATAAGGCTCTGGTTAAAATAAAGTGGAGTAATGCTTTAACGGGACATTTAAAAGGCAGAGAAACAGAAAAAAGAAACAGTTCCCCAAAACAAAATTTACTCAATACAAAGATGTTTTGAAATATAAATGGCTTCAAATAAAAGGGTTTAGTCCTTCAATGCGCTGTGCAAATAGGTACAAACACACACACACACACACACACACACACACACACACACACACACACACCACACACACACACACACACACACACACACACACACACACACCTCTCACACACAGAATGGGAATGAATATCATGGGTCATTTTACTTTTCCTCCCTTCAGCCTTTCCTTTTCGTTTGCTCCCTCCTTCCATAATCTGTCTCTCTCCTCCTTCTTTCCCCCCCTCTCCTGCTCTCTCAATCTCTCCTTCTTTCTCTCTGTGAAGGTCATGCAATTGATTTTCCTCTGTCTATTCATTTTTCAAGACTGGCTTTGAAACGTGGGAAGCAGACAAAAGCCACACCGGCCCCTCCCCTTCCCTCCATCCCTCTCCTCTCCTCCACCCTCCACCTTCCTTCCCTCTCCGCTGGCCCTCGCCCGTCCAAAAACCCTTGGACAAGAGGGAGAGTGGAGGAATGCAAACCCCCCGCCATCCCTCCACCCCGTCTCTCCTCTCTCTTCAGACTCCTCTCCTTCCTCTCCTCTTTCTCTCTTTATTCCTTCTACATTTGTCCCTTCCCCTCCTCTCCGTCCTCTTCTCCCTTTCAGCTGGATCTCTGACCACATTCCACTAACGGAATTAAAGTCATGCATCACACTTAAAACCCTGCCAATGCATTGTGGGTAGACTTGTTCAAACTGATGTCCAAATTAGCATCGCATTTTCAGCCCTGGCCCCGCTGAGACTGTGTGACCTGCTTGTAAAAATCTCCAAACATTTAATAAAATACTCAAGATATCAGATCCCGACCTGGTGGAACAAATGTTCAAGATAATTCAGGGTGTAATACCGACCGCAGCTGACACGCGATTCATTGTGTTTTTCAAATGCCTCACAATTTTCTCTGACCTTCGCGCAGCCGCTGCAGGATTCTATATATCCACAGTTATGGTTCACATTTGTACGAGAAATGCTTCTCATTGTGGTGTAAACAGCATACCTCACATTTGTCTTTCTACCACACCTCCAGTTCATGCACAGGACAGCACGGCTACCCGCACACCTACTTTTCTAAACAGGTACGTTCTATCAAGGCCGAAGGAGAGCCTGGAACACCGAGGCAAAACAATTCACTACGTGCAGAGCTCAGTCAAGGCCGCGGCTGTGGGCTACACGGTGTATGGATATCACTCAGACATTCAGAATGTGCAGCGCTGCATGGCTGATTAGATATCGATGGATCCCAATGGGTTCACCCATAATAATGTATATTTTCTGATAACGTGGCTATAGATTAGGGCTCATCATGTATGTATAATGCAATATGAGCTCTCTGAGTGGGATGCTTTTGGTGCACAGTGAGGTATTCCTGTGAAATCACGAGATGCTTATGGCTGGGAAACTCAACTGAAAAGAGTGTGTAGTATATTGAAAACTGTCAAGTATCAAAAATCATGGATCGTGATAAAAAATACACACAATAAGTTGATCATAGTGAACTTCCTTCATCAGGATAATCATGATAATCATGTCTAAAAGCACCCAAAGAGACTGCTGGACGACGAACATTACAAAAGACTATTCAAAAACAGGCTGCATTTGCACCAATCTCAAAAAACGCAAAAGATCTCAATCAAATATTGGCATATTTCATATCGAATGACATGGCGACATTTCAAATAGTTGTAAAGCCTGGCTTTCGTAGGAAAAAAAAGATGTTTGTTCTCTCTGTGATCCAGTAACAATATTTATTTCTTATATAAGGCAAAGTGATGGATTGATGTTTTAGTCCTATTTTAAGAGTTTTAAGCATATTTTGATAATTATCAGTGTCATATTGTGAATCACAATTATTTTGGCCAGGATAATTGTGAAATGGAACTCTTATATTTTGTCCCATACCTAGTTTCAGGTCCATACTGCCTACTAATTGTGTTCAGTTCAGTAATTCTCATAATGTCCTGTAATGTTTTGCAATTAGTAAAACCTATGTACCTTACGTAATCAATGTACAGAAAGTGAAACAGTGCCTGCCACTTTGAACATCAATGGGCCTTTTTCACTTTCAAAAGACATTTTAACATGTCACAGTAGGAGAAGCACAGGTGTAAATAATACAATTAATGATGGCTCAATTCCATTTAGCTGCTTCATTTTCACTCCTCAGGCTCTCCAGCGTCCCAAGTCCAAAGACATGCAGGTTAGATTACTTGGTGTCAGTGGCGTGAAGCAGTTACCATGGGCCTCAGTGCATGCTATCGTGACAGGACCTAGTGAACGCTCGTTACTAGTTATAAAGTGCACACATACACCTGGTGACTGTTAACGAAAAGCCAAATGAATCTAATTTAGTCTTACTCTTATTGTGCTATGGACCTCTCCTTGAGATGTGTCTTTAATAAAGTATGAATTGAATTGAATTGAATTGAATTGAACTGAATTGAATTAGGGAGCGCTGCTACGTCTTCCCCCTTTTCGTTTCTCTCGTCCTTTCTTACTGCCGCTTTTATGCTTAAAAGCCATGACTGTTCACTGGATTTGTAGATGTGCTCATCTTGTCAGTCTTGACAGATTTTGCGCCTAAACAAGCAACCGTATCGAATCAACAATCATCATCACATACCTGTATATGACAAAAATATCAAAGAAAATAAGAAATTATTAATTTAGTTGGATAGTTTTTCATATATATAGTTAGGTATGGTTTTTCTATTTTATGTAGAATAAGCATATAATATCGTTATAGATCGCTACTGACTAATTTACCAAAAAGGAAAAGAAAAATATGGGTTTGCATTTTTTGGGGCAATATTTTTAATAGAATGTGAGTTCTTCTTTGAGCACAGGTGTAATTCCGAGGTGGCAATCTCAATCATCTGCACTTTCCATATTTACACCCCTGCTTGGTGACTTAGATGTGAATATGAGCACAATGGGTGTCTGTCTCTGTGTGTCAGTCCTGTGGTGACCTGACCAGGGTGTACCCCGCCTCTCGCCCAGTGTCAGCTGCGATCAGCTTCAGCCCCTCCACAACCCTTAAGAGGATAAGCGGTTACAGAAAATGGATGGATGGATGCTTCAGTTTCTGAAATCTGGTATTGTCCATGCTGGCTCACTGTCACACTCCCGTGGCTTACTTACTGTACAAGAGGCAGATTAAAAAAGGTTGGTTAAAATCGAAGTAGCAGAGGCCGAAATATTCTGACTTTTAGTATTCCCCCAAAAACACTGGATCACACATTTTCCATGATGTAGCCATTAGCATCTCTCATTTAAAGAATTCCTGACTGGTAAATACCACATCTTTAAAGCTCCACCCCCCAGTTTTTAACGCAGGTTTTGTTATTTATAAAAAGGATTTTGATGAAAGTATTGTTTTGGTATTGGTGCCATAACTCAGGTATTGCAATGGCGCCACTATTGATACTCAGCCCAATTTATTATACCATTAAAACCATTATATCTTATCAGGAGTGTGTGGTTCATACAGTCTTGTGTCGTAGTAAGCCCCACACAGTCACACACACAAACATGCTATTAACATGACTGTTTTTTTGCTCACATTTCCTCAAATTAGAAAAGAACAGGCATGAACACACACACAGACACACACACAAACACACACCTCTAATTGTACTGTAGCTGCATCGTTTCCCCTCAGTAATAGTAGCAATTAGACAGGCTGTATAATTACACTGTCCTCGTTATATAGTTAATTTCTGTAATTACAAATCGCACCAATAGTTTCCTCCTTCTTTGTGTATCATCTATCTCACGCACACACACAGAATTACACACAACACATACATTTAAAGCCTATGGAGAGTCCTTGTATGATTATACGCACATGTATGTTTACAGGCTTGTGAATGGACACATGTTTATGTCACATTCACAGCACAAGTAATTACGGTCGTTAATCGAGGACTCGATAATTGTCCTGGTCCGAACTGGATTTTTGTGGCGTGGGGTGTCTCTGTGGGCGACAGTAACTAGGCAGATCTGACTGCTGAGGACTGCTTTTGATTGAAAGAGAGATGTAAGATGGACGGACGCGGGGATTTCAGTGGTTTGTGTCCACTGGCAACAAATGTCAGCATATTTATTTCTGCTGTATAATTTTCTCACAGGCTGAATGGCCTGAAAGCCAAGCTGAGAGATGATCCGTCGCAACCATGTTTCATTTAACTGCATACTTGAACGCTGCCATCATCAAAGTGCATAATAAGTGTCAATAATTCATAAATTATAAAGATATTCCTCACAGGGTTGTAGCCAGGATTTTAAAAATACTAACATCATGACATCATGAGTCCAAGTCTCCTCCACCCAAGGAAAGTTTGACAATAAAAGGCCTTAAATATTTTTCTTATTTGATTTTTTATTTTAGTCTCTGGAATTTGATTACCCAACATGAAGGCCTAAACACTGTTTCCTGCCCTCTTCAGACTGCCAGTATCAAAATCTGGTGGGGAAATTACAGTATAAATCCTTCATTGTGCCAAGAGTAATCAAATGTAAGTATATTGAGTCCAAAATACTGGAATCAGCCCACAAAATGCAGAATGTTCACTTCTCCTTGTCCCTAAAACCTCAGATTTGAAGAGGAAGTACTGAGGACATGACCTCAGTGTCCTCAATAGTGGCTACGACCCTGTTTCCTTCTCACTGGGTGTTCAGGCAGAACGCAAATCATAGTTTAGCGGTCGTGTGATTGCATGCAAAGTCAAAGGAAGGATTAGACAGAAATTCTTCAGTGGCGTTGTGGACTGAAGCGATGCAGTTTGCTTAGCAGTTCTTCTTTACAGTTTTTAAACGTTTCCCTTTTGCTCACCTTTGCTGCAGTTGCTGTCTCCCTCCATCAGAGGGCTCCAGGGTGGGTCTCCCTGGCTGGCAAAGGTGCGCATGTGCAGGTAGCTGATGGTCAGCCGGATGACCGAGGCCTTGTCCAGCTGGCTGGTGATGGCCCCCGGCAGAGGCAGCATCTTGGCCAGCTCGAAGAACTCGAAATTCTCCTTCCCCCGGCGTGAACGAGCCGCATTGCGAGACTTCTCTTTACGCAGGTTCTGGAGACTGAGAGGCGAACAAGGGAAAGGTGCGTTAATGCAAGAAATAGAGGAACGCACGGAGGAGAGACATGAGAGTCTGAATATCAACACTGGTAAGGTGTCGTATATCATAACGGCCATTGTTGATTGATTCTTGCGCTGTATAAATGACCTGAGCATCAATCCAGAAAACTCATTTCATAAATACAGTACACATAATGGTAACGGCTCCTGCAATTTAAGTGAAACAATCTCCATTCTGACCCATCTCTTGCAGATTGGCCTGGTAATTACAGACAAACTCCCTTCTTCTATCAGGCAGAGCAGAGTCCTAATAATGCCATTTGCTCCACAATCCATATGTGAACACACACACACACACACACACACACACACGCACACACGCACACATGCACACACAATCTCTCGCTGCCTATCTCTCACTTTCCCTCCCTTCCTCCCTCCAACCCCCCCTCTCTCACCCTCTCTCCCTCCCTCTCATCTGGTCCCGGGCTACTGAGCTGAAGCCGTGATTGAGGGATCAATAGGAGAGGGAGGGGCAGAGTGACAGAGGGGGGCCGGGGCTCAGGTAGCCTGTCTCTCTGATTGGGTATTGACTCTCCTCAATGGGGCCTGAGTGGTGGAATTATGTTGTCACAGCCACTTCACAATTTGTGTCGGTGCTGCGCTAGAATAAAGTGTGTGTGTGTGTGTGTGTGTGTGTGTGTGTGTGTGTGTGTGTGAGAGAGAGAGAGAGAGAATGAGAGGCGAAAGAAGAACCAGCCTTTCTCCCTCGTATCTGTGTTGTTGATTCTCATCCTAAGAAAGACCACCAGTGGTGTGTGTGAGTGGTGTGTGTGCATGTGTGTGTGAGGATGCATTAGCGAAAGAAAGAACAGAACAAAGAAAAGGGCTGTACATAGTGTGTGTACATATGTTTATATCTTAATCAGCTGACACAGCTGTTGTGTTTCTCCCTGCTATTCTCTAATAAGTAAAAACTGTGTGTGTGTGTGTGTGTGTGTGTGTGTTGTGGACTCACGCTGCCAGGCCTCTGTAACATCTCATTATTATACTGCCTCGACCCCAGCCACCGAGAACAATCAATACACACACATTGATTCTGCTTAGTTTTTATATCCGCCTGTAAATGACTGCCCATTAATAATTCCAGCCAAATTTACTTAATCTCCCACTAAGGGGAGGGGATTCACGGCTCTGACAGGATTGGCAGGTGAGCAACAATACAGGTTACATGTAGCACTGAGGAGATCAGACTTATGTCTCCTGGATTGTGTTTCATTGATAGGAAATTCCTCTTCAGGCTGTCGGTGTGCGCAAGGGTGTTAATGCATGGATTTCACCTTGCAGAGATTAATTCATGGGCATGCACGCAGGCTTATACAGTATCAGCCTGTGTGTGTGTGTGTGTGTGTGTGTGTGTGTGTGTCTGTGTGTGTGTGTCTGTGTGTGTGTGCTTGTGTGTGTGTGCCATGTCTCACCAGGGAAGGGTGGGAGGCTTGGCCAGTAGTCCTTGTAGGAAATCCCACTCCACACTCACGCACTTCCCCTCGCTGACAAACGGCATGGTTGCCATCCTTCTCCCAATCACGTGCCAACGCCGCTGTTAACGAAGGCTCTGATTGGCTGAGGGTGTGACAGAGTCAGACCTGGAGATCCATGAGAGACAGCAGAGGAGGAACAAAAAGAAGAAAGAGGAAAAACAGTCTAGTGAGGTCGGTTCATTCACCAATAACAGCCATCAAATAGTCATGAACTACTTAAACTTTTGCAAGAGACAGCACACCGGGACGTCAAATTTAGCGTTTTTTTTAAATTACCAAATGTGTTTCCATCACAATAAATTGCATAATGTATTTTTTCAACGAAATACTTTTTAGGCTCAGAGTGAGCATAAAGCCTGTTTTTCAATAAAGAAAAATGATGGCATTTTATCTCCATTTTCAGTTTCCCATTCAGCCCTTTTAATTTGATAGAACACAATTTGCATTAAAATGCTCGGATGAAAACCCATCTTATTTCTTACTTCATCTATCAGAGAGACAGAGAGGGAGAAAGAAAGGAAGAAAGAAAGAAGGTGGCGAGGTTGAGAGAGAGCAATTAGGTACTGTATGTACTTCCTCACATAAAGGTCAGAGACTGTTCCCAAGGTAATAGACATAAGACAAAACACTGAGCACCCTTTGAGGTCACAATTAAGCTGGAAATCACAGATCTCCAAATGTCTCCCTTCATCCCTGAGAGAATATTCAAACTTGTCCGCGACTGGAGTTTAAAGAAAACATCTCCAAAGACGAAGCACATGCTGTCCGCTGCCTACTGCCTGCTGCCAGTCTCCAACTCTACCCTCCTACAGCGGAAGTTGCCAATATTCCTCCCTGTCCTCAAACAGAGCGCCGCTACTCATCCATTTCTCTCCCCTCCCTCCCCTCTCTGCTGTGTTGACATTTAAAGGGCTAGTGTGGCCCGGAGCACCGCGGTGTCATGCCCTTGGGCCTGAGATGCCCTCTCTCTCTCGTACTGCCTCTCACTCTTTAACTCTCTCTTTCTTTGGCCCGGCTGGGTCAGCACAATCAAGTCAGTAGAGCTTTGCCGGGGCAGAAGAAAATGGATTATGTCTCGAGTTTGAGCATGGCTATGCTGACCTTGGCTAAGAGGGGTCAGCAGAAGCTGAGCAGGTTTGGCAGATATCATTTCACAAATATGGGCTAAAACAGCCAACATTAAATGTATGCATGAAAACTTCTTGGACCAATTTCAAAGGCAGCCGAGTCAATGAGGGATTCAACACAGAGAGAAGAGTTGTTGAAAGGGGAGTTGGGGTCATTTGGTTACCTTTAGTACTTTTAAGCAGTGATAGCTAAGCAAAACTGTTTGCTGCCTATTGTTAAACAGTCCTAAGTCAGTGTTAAAACTATCAGCTTCAGTGGGAAAATCTACCTGGTAATATCTCCTTCAACCATGCAATGATTGATCAGAATGCATCTATTAATAGAGCCTTAAAAATGTGCTCAAAGCTCAGTGCTCACTCAACAAAACTAAGTCAATGCCAAAGTCAAAGACGCCCATCAAGACCCATCAAGGTCATATAGCTAGAATGGGTCCTACTTGGGGGTTATTTGGGGCAGTGGTAGGTCCCTTCATGGGAGGCTTAAGGGGACTTAAAGTCATCATTTCAAAATATGCCAATATGAGTGGGGCCCTTATTCCAAATTCTTTTGGGGGGGGCAAAACATTGTCCTGGTTTGCCTCTCCTGACGGTGCACCCCTGGTCTACACAGACACGCTAGCAGCTCTGTGAGGCTGTACTGAGGCACAGCAGTGCTTTGAGCTAAATGCTAACATCAGAATGCTAACATGTTGATGCTTAGCAGGTATAATATTGACCATGTTCAGCATTAGCTTAGTGTTTTAGCATAATTTGCTACTTAACAGTGAACGCAAAGTGCACCTGAGGCTGACGGGAATGTCATACAGATATTCGATCATAAACTAAAGTATTGGCTAAAATTTGAATTTTGACCTGATGATGACAATACAGGAAAAGTCAGGGGATCACCAAAGTCGGTGCGCCTCTTTCTCTGGGCACTATGGATATCTGTACCACATTTCATGACAGTTAATGAGATACCTCAGTTTACAGCAAAGTGGCGGACTGACTGACATTGCCATCCCTAGAACAATGCTGCTTAGTGGCAAAAGAGGCAATACTACAAGTACCCTGTGCTGCACTAGGAGATAACTGGGGTAGGCATAAGCATATATTATTTATATAAAATCAATAAACCGTCAAAGATATATTAACTTTTTTGCAAAAATATATCAGTGCATGATTAATTACAGTACGGCTCATTTAAGTTTCTCGATTTCTGGACTGAACTGTTTGCCAGTTGGAGGGTTAAATGTCTGATCAGATATCAATGGCTGCTGTCGCTCCTTCAAGGTTTTTTTTGTGTGATTCAGAGAATTTACTCTAAAATTGATTGCCATGTAAGTAAATTCAAGTGAGTAAGAGACTTGATCAATCTGGTTAATATTCCAGTCCCAGATTTAACCTCTTCCCAGGGCCCTTACATTGACAGAATATTTTGTCTAAGGCTTATGTATAAGGCTAAAGCTTCATCCAGCTATAAGAAACTTATATATTTTTTGCCTCTAAAGCGTCCAGCCTGCAACACTGACAGTCCTCTTTTCAGAGAGTCTGGTGAAGAGAAGACAGGGTCGAGGAGAGGGCAGAGCACCTCTGTCTAACAACTTCACCTTTGTCACCTTCTCTATCTCACCTGGATAAATGCGCTACATGCCAAATTAGGCTGCGTACAGTAGGACGGAGAGATCAAAAGGACACACAGGAAGAAAACAGTTTACTCTCAAATTTTCACAGCCTCGCAAACACACACATGCACAACCCTTTTCCATCCCATACCTGAATGTTTATCTCTTAATTGACCCTATCTGTTCTTATCTAATCTCTCCCTCCATCTTTCTGTCTCGAACTATCTCTCCATCTCTCTCTGCGTCTCCCTCTATCTGGGCAGACACAGGGGCGTAATGGACAGGGGCCTCCACAGTAATTATTCAATCAGCCTCATAACCTTGTCGCAGGTTGGGCGGACCATTAATGCACTCACCCAAATGGACCCCGCCACTTTGACTGCTAATGCTCCGGCTAGCTAGCAGCACAACAGGCTGAATGTCAGAAGTGTCATCTAGACAGAGTGTGAAACAATCCGCTCAATAGAGCTGAGTCGACTTATTCTGTAATGGCACAGTGGGAAATATATAGAAAAGGAAAGTGTGACTTCTGAGAGCACTGAGTGTAAAAATATACTGCGCCCACAGCTGTAGAGATCAACCTGTATCAAGTGTGACCGCAGGTGTTCGCAATGTGTTGCTGCAGTGCTACATATTCATAAGTGTGGTGTATATGTGTGTGTGTATACGTGAGTGTGTGTTTGAGACCTCTACCCTATAGAGCTGTGCTCTCTTGGCATGGTCTCAACAGCAACAGAGCGGAGGGCACTACGGCAAGCGTTCACAGCCGCTGTTTGCCGTGCGTTTTTCTCTGGCTGCTCGCTTGGCTCCCGCTCTGTTTATTTTCAGCAGGGACGTTTAATTAGGGCCTCCAGCTGTCAGAGGTTCGTTAGCGTGCCCCTCCTCTCCCCGAGCCGCCCCTCCCCGTAGGGAGTCAGGGGCATCAGGCAAATGAACACATTTAAGTCAAACAGCACGCAGACAGACAATAGCCCCACTGCCATGCCACCAGCTCCCCTAGGTAGAGACATGGTTGTTTTATGCCTCATCTCCCCAACCCCTGGGGCCCAATACAGAGGCTGGCCAAGACTGTGAATGTGGAGGCAGAGGAGCGCTCATAGCCCACTGGAGACGACATGCACACTGCGATCATGCAAGGTGAAGAGCAGCACGAAGCCTATGCAGTGTAGAGTTTACAACAGAAGGAGGAAGAAGATTTTTTTCTGACAATTTTCTTTTTATAATGACTAAATTCTGAAGAAACACTGAGGAAAATCCACAAACTACATCTCTTTCCTTTTCAGTTAGGACAAAGTGATAAAATACAGAGGATAGGTATGTTTTCGTACTCATGATCGAAACGTCCCTGGGGCCTTTGATATGAAATTTGCAACATACAAGCTGCAATTTTCGATAATTTCCTCTCCTGTTAATTTTGACACGTTTCACACACAAAAACAAACCATACTCTTGCCCTCGAAGGGCTTATTCAGTTTCAATTTATAACTGACAGCCATTTGTGAATCATGATGCTGTCACAATTTGCAATGTGCCTTTAAGCGGTGCTCGCAAATCAAACTGTATTTGCGAAATGGGATCATCATGAAGCACCACCCCCTCTAACTCTCCCCTTGTTTCCTGTCACCTCTCAATTGTCTACGACTGATGAAAGGTCAAAAATTGCCTCCCAAATACGGCAAAGGCTGACATTAGTTTTCACTTAACATCAAAACTGTGTACAGCAGTCATTCTGGTCATTTTTCAGTGTTCACTCAAATATAATTTTAGTGCTAACACTTTAAGACAGATCCCATCTCTTGCTCTAACGCCCACCCGTCTCTACTTATCTCTATCTAAAGGTAAAAGAGGAGCACACATACAACAGCGATGTAAGATATTCCTGTGAATAATATTTTATCAAACAGAGAACGTTCAATATCATGGAAGATGTAGAAAACATGGTTGGAAATAACATGAACAGAATATTTGATGTAGCTAGTTTTCTATCTTGCCTTTCATGTTGTTGAGTAGTTGTAAATGAGTGTCTGGAGCGTCCGGGGTTTGGAAGTTTGGTATTCTGGTTGGAGGGCTGAAAACTACTTATCATGCATTACGGCCCCGGTTGGACCTCAGGATTTGGAAGTCAAAAGACTTTTTAATGTACAATTTTTCAGCCGCTGATCAATCGACAGCTGCTGGACATGAAGATCTCTCCCCCCCACTCTCTATCAGTATTCCATATTCTGACTCGCTCGGCATTCTGCTTCCGTATCGGAGCGCCGGCTGCGGTTGACCTTGACGACTCTGGATCATTCCCAACCCAAGGTTCTCTTCAACTCTCAAGGGCCTTGGCGTCCCCCCCCTCGCCTTCTCTCTCCCTCACCCTCCTCCACCCCCTTCGCCTCTCCCATCATCCTCACCCCCCCATCTCTCCTAACCCCCTCTTTGCTCCTCCCTGGCCCCTGCCTGGGTCATTAATTATCTAATGGAATCAATACAGCGTTAGATTGGACCAGAGTGACCCCGCCCGCCCCCAGGTATCTCTGTGGTGATGAGGAGGAAGAGGAGGGTTCGGAAAGGGGTGTAAAGGAATGATGATAACAATCCGTATGTGCGAAACAGCGACATAGAGTCACAGCGTGGACCGTCCCTAAACTGGAAGAATACAGAATAAAGAGATCAGCGATAAATAAATGATTAGAGAGGGGGAGACGGGTGGATGGAGGGTGTATGGGGGAGGGTGAGAGCATAAGTTGAGGCGGAGGGAGCCAAATCAGACGGGAAGAGAGAGAGAGAGAGAAATGATAGACGGATGAAGACATAGATGAAAAAAAGGAGAGAGAAAGAGATTTGCTAATGTTCACCCTTGGTAATCAATATCTTTCTCCTCCTCCTCTTTTATTACAGAGGGCTTTGGTGAGTGTTGCTTTGATGTCCACTCCTCACGGGCGTGGAGCTATGCGGAATCCAATCCATGCCTGTCATAATTACCATCTACCTCGGCCTGAGTATACACAAAAGAAATGCTCCACTTCACCTGTGCTGTATTAAATATGAAATTGAAAGTATCGGCGCACAGAATCCCATATTTACAGTGTTTACCAGAAAAACTACCTATTCTCTGAAGATTGCTCTCCAGTGATTTTTCTCAAATAAACTGGATGTCATTCCTCGCTCAATATTTAAAGTAATGAAAAAGGTTTAAGTATAATAACTCGAAGACGGGTGCAGACTTTATCTGGCAGTTTTAGGAACAACAAGGCACTTCTTCAAAACATAAAGGAGCAACATGGTCTTATTTGGAGCGACAGGATCTACAAAATAATCCACATAAAATAGGCAAGTATGTTAAATTAATATGCAATTTATATGATTTCACAAAATATTCAGTTTAAATGCTTTAACCCTGTAGCAGAAGTAGCACAGCACATTAGGGAAAAGGGTAGAGAGAGAGCAGTGAGAGTGATCGCAGGACAGGCGGAAGATTTCAACAAATGGTTCAGCAGAGAGACTTCATGTTACTTATGTAACTTTGAGAATCAAAAGCAATTAAAAGAAAGGCAAAAAGTAAAAATATTCAGTCTATTATGAAGTTAACCGTCCTACTTGACAGGAAATATCTTGGGTCAAAATAATAGCAGCAATCTATTCTGGGGTTAAACACCCCGACCTCGATGTAAGGCCGGGATAAAGGTGACTAAAGCGTGACTTACAGGAAAGTCGATGATAAAAGCTTCTTATTTCAAAAAAGGAATGCCGATGTGGTCACATGTAAAGAGAATACTGATAATATCCATATACAGTGTAAAAGTTATTGGTGAACAAATAGAAAAAGGTTGAAAGAAGGCAGAAACTTCTTCCTCTGACTGTGGGTCAGCTAAGTGGATGCAGGTCTCTATAAGGCAGAAGATGGTAAATCCACTCCTGCAGGCAGAGACCACATCAGCACTGACCTCCAAATAACCACAGGCCAAAGCACAGCACACAGGGTCACTCACTCCTTCCAACACACACACACACCAACGTGTGTACTGAATAGCAGGACTTGAAAGCACACCATCATTCTGCATGTCCACATGCTAATACAGACACTTCAATTAGCATGGTGCAAATGTCAGAGCTCAGAGCAAACTGAGAGTCAAACTCTTGATAAGAGTTGCACAAGTTGTGTAGGTGTCTTGCAGCACACTGGGGAAACCACGATACCCGCTGGCCTCATACTATATTCCCACACACTGCTCGGAGCTTGGCGCTTTGTTTGAATATTTCCAGATAATTTATGTAACTTATGCATTATGTCATGACATATATTAAGAACAAGAAAGAGGACATGAAGGAGGGATAGTGAGGAAGATTTGCACCTGATCTGACGTCCACTTTAGAGGGAAATGTGACTGTGAGTGTAGATGCCTATATATCGTGTGCACGTCACTAAGTAACCGCATGTGTGTGTGCGTAAGCGTGCGTGTGCGCGCAGCCTGGTGGATCCCTTCAGGCCGGCGTGTGAATGACAGCGGGGGTTATGTAAGGAGCCACAGCGGGGCCGGAGTGGACAGTCCGACCGGAGATCAGGTCAGCAGAGTGTGACACTAAACACATCTCCCTGACACCGCGCTGACACCCTCTGTCACAGACCCACACACTGTCTGTCAACGCTCTTCACACACACACACACACACGCACGCACGCACGCCGGGAGCAAGACGTGTGTGAGCGGCTGTCTGTCAACACGCCAGACACTGACCACCTTAGTGTGTGTGCGTAAGAGAGCAACAGAGAGAGACAAAAATATCAAGAGAGGAATAGAAAGAGGAGGGGAGAGAGAGGTGAGGTGTCTGTCTACCTGAGAACTTGTCAATGAGTCACGAAAAGTGACTGTTTGCTTCTGTCTGCCAACCCAGATACCTTTATACATTACTGCTATTAATTTATCCACTCATGTGATCTTATGAAATGAAAACAGAGAATACAACTAACTTGCAAAAGAGAACCAGATGTTAACCTCACAGCAAAATCAGAAACACACATCAGCGCTCGTCTTTAAAGGGGAAGCAAAATAAAACTGGCTGCTCGCTCGCAGAACAACTCTTTATTACTGTTAAATTAAATTCAACTTTGTTCCATCTGCCGTCTTTAAACGGGACACTTTGTTGCCGACATTCGTACTCTCGCAAAGTAATCCAAGTCAGGGTCTGTCACACAGTCGCCTGTTGGCATGAACCGCAGCTGCTTAAACCCAAAAGCCAAAGAAGGAACCTGCGTCTGGGTTGAATAAAAAGGCCTAAACGTGGGTCACGACCAAAGCATCTTGCACATGCGAGAACTGGAACGGATGGAGAAGCTTACTTGCTCAGCGGGCCAGGGTATAAACTGTACCACGGACATGTGATGACACGGTTTAACCCTGTTTCGTGTCAGTTGTTGTTGCTACAAACGTGCATTGCTTCTCTTTATCGAAGCAACAGTCAACTAGACATTTTAAAAGCTGGAAAAAGATTTAAAAAAAATGCTTGTTTTTAGTAAGTTGCTATAAACTGCCGGGTTACATAAAAGTATGGACAGCAACTCTTATATAGAAACACCCTGACACATGAAAGAGGGACTCTGTACTGCAGGTAGTTATTTGGTTTGAATTTATCTAAAGCACCTGCTATCTCAGCAGGTGTGTGTGCAAATGATGCTGCTGGCGGTGTACGAAACACAGCAGAATTTACAGCACAGGTTTTGGAGAAACATTCAGAGGGTGTGTAACACAAACATCCACATATGGACAGACACAGACGTTCATGCAAATAGGCAAATAGGGAACCTTGCAGGAAATCACACAGATACCTTTACATTTGCACACACGTTTTTCCTTTGAGAAATAACCGTTCAACCATTCCGACTTTTACTTCATGTGACAAGCCTCCGACCACAACACCTGCAAATTATGAAAAAAAAAAAAAAGCCTGAAAACCTGAAATCACTATGTGATGGTTTGATGTTGTTATTTACTTTACAGCGGCAGCGAACACTGTGCGTTTGTCACAGTCATTCTGCCAATTTGGACCACCTGCTGCAAACACCCTGAAGGCACCGAATGTTACTGAGCCAGTAAACTGTGACCAATTCTGCCTCTGCAGGTGGAGACGGACACGCAGACGCTCACTCTCTGCCTCTGGTATCTCAAAGTCCACCACACATGCAAACACACACACACACGCACACACTATTTATCAGAAAGTGGTGGGCTGGTATTTTTGCGCTCATTCAGCACAGAACATAAACATACATAATTATTTGGCTTATCTGAAAAGCAGCGGTTGGAATATTTGCAGTGGAAATGTTTTATCCACAACTTTGTGTAAAAGCAATAATGGTGCTTTCAAGGAAGAGCAAACATTTACCCTAATTATCTGATCAAATGAAACATCAATGTTGATTTATAGTATATTATAAATCTATGCTTTTATGCTAAAATATGCACATATATCTTTGTATTTTCTGTACTCAAATGTATAGTGAAAAGGGGACTCTTGTGAGCAGAGGACAGGTCAATTTTAAAATAAAACAGCTCAAGATTTTATTCTTTTTCTTTTATTCTTTATAATTTATGTAGGAAAAAAACACTTTTACTTTTTACTAATTGCTAATGTGCCAATTTTAGCAAATAATTGTCGCAATTGCCTTCAGTTAGACTCAGCAAAAAGTTACCACCGCTGCATACGTGCAGATATTTCGTCACAGAGAAAGAGAAAAACAACTTCAGGTGTAAATTTAACAAGTTAAAATAAAACTATCTTTCGATTTTTTATAAAGATATGACAATCACATCATTTTAAACTAACAGCAAAAATCTGACAAAAGGTGACAACTTTATAACTGTGCGTACGTGTGTGTGTGTCCGGCATGTGTGTGAGAAAATCAAGCAAGAGAGTGACAAACTGTGTGTACACTCATACATGTGTGTGTGTGTGCGTGTGTGTTGACCTGAGTTGTTAGATCCATTATCTACTCACCTGACGGGCATTTCCAGCGTTCAGTCTGCTGCTGTTGATCTGATCCACTTTGTCTCCCTCCTTCTCTTCTTCTTCTTCCTCCTCTTCCTCTTCTTCTTCTCCTCCTCTCCGGAGCCCCTGCTCTGCCCTGGCGGTGCCCCCCCACCACACCAGCTCCACCAGCACCTCGAGCTTAAACACAGCAAACAAACACTGTGTGTGTGAGCCAAGGGGGCTGGGACGGGGGCAGCGTCAATCCCCTCACTTTCACAAAAGCCGTGGCCGTGCAGCCGGACACATCGTGGACTCCCGTTGCAAAAGAGTGTGTGTGAGTGTGTGTGTGTGTGTGTGTGTATGTGTGTGAAAGAGAGAGAGAAAAAGAGAGAGGGAGAGAGAGGGAGAGCGTGTGTGTGTGTGTGTGTGTGTGTGTGTGTGTTTGTGTGTGTGTGAGCGGAGCTAGCTGATGTAGCTCTCCTTGGCTCTCAGACTCACTTCACCAACACTCTGCTCCGCTGCTTCTTGGAGATGGACTCGGATTAGGACACAGCCAGTGTGAGAATCTCTTTCTCGCTCTCTCTCCCTCACTACGTCTCTCTCTCTCTGCCTCCCTCCAGCCGGCATGCTCCCTCCCACCCTTCCTCTCTCCCGCTCACTCATTCACTCTCCTCGCTGAGCTTCTTTCTTTTCATTTCCTCTTGGGAAAGCCGTGCACACCAGTTGTCTCTGCCTTCAGCTGCTCCCTCTCTCCCTCTCTCTCTCAGTCACTAGTAAATATAAAAGGCATGCTTGTACAGCCCCTCGCCTCAGTCTCTCTCTGGCTCTCGCTCCCTAACTCGCTGTGTCTCATGCTTTCGTTTACCCCCACCTCCCTGTGCCCCCCTCACTTTCTTTCTCACTGTCAAAGCTGCCTTTCAAATGCTGATTAGCAGCCAGAGTAAAAGAGGGAGAGAGAGAGAGAAGGGATGACTGAAACAAGTGGGAGATTCCATCACATCCACACGTATTGTAAACTGTGACTCCTGTCCCGTGCAAACACACATACACACAGAAACTTGTTTTTGTCGCTTAGGATGACATCACGTTGACTTACATTAATTCCAGGACACTTATGTTGATCTACTGTTAACCAAAAAACAAAGTTTTAACCATAGAAGTTCATGTTTATCTTGTAGGTAACACGTTTGTTACGCAAGTCCTCCAAACTAAATGAAAACCCAACATTTGTCTTTGCCCTCCAAAACGACCCATATCTGACGCCCGCATCGTAAATCTGATATCATTTGTCAGTCATCTTAACAAAACTGTTACAAACATAATTCATATCGTCCGTTTTCTGATTTATTCATTTATTCATTCATTTTCCGTAACTGCTTATCCTGTTAGGGGACACGGGTGGGCTGGAGCCTATCCCAGCTGACATTGGGCGAGAGGCAGGGTACACCCTGGACAGGTCACCGGACTATCACAGGGCTGACACATAAAGACAGACAACCATTCACACTCACATTCACACCTATGGCCAATTGCGAGACACCAATTAACCTGCATGTCTTAAGACTGCAGGATGAAGCTGGAAAACCCACACTGACACAGGGAGAGCATGCAAGCTCTGCACAGAGGGGCTCCAAAACCCCCCACCCTGGGTTTTGAACCAGGAACCCTCTTGCAGTGAGGCAAGAATGCTAACCACTGTCCCACATTAGTTCTCCTTTCCAAATAAAACAACACTGCCACGACTGTTGTTTAGGTTTGGTTCGATTTAGAGGCAACAGCTAAGTAAAAGTAAGATTGAAGACAAAGCAATGTTGGTTGCCAGTAGGAAACGGGACTGGCAGTCTCTCATGTCATACTCATATGGTTAGTTAACCCATCCATAAACTACAACAAGCTGTCACAATTTGCATCTTTGCATACTTACACTTGCTATTTTAAGTGCGTAAGTGTTTTCATACTGAAAAGTATGGCAAAATGCAATGCACTATGAGTACCCAGATGGTGTAAACATAACAGTCAAAAAGTTGAGTGTGGAACACTTCTGTGGAATCATCCTCCTGTTTCGGTCTTGGAGGCAGTCATCGTCTACACATTCAGGAGTAGACTTAAGACTTTCCTCTTTGGTAAAGCTTGTAGTTAGGGCTGGCTCAGGCTTATTTTGGACCAGCCCCTAGTTAGGCTGAAATGGGCCGAGTCTGCCAGGGGACCTCCTATCATACACAGAGCCCCTTCTCTCCTTCTCTCTCTCACTCTCACTCTCAGATTCTGAAAAGTTGGTTCTTATTCATTTGCTAACATTCATGTCCTATTACTGCATGTCATGAACTCGGCTTCCTCTCTGGGGCCATTGTGCTCCACTTGTCCTCGAATCGTGGCTATGCCTGGATCGTGGTCCGGGTTACACTGCTGTTGTGGTCCTGCCTGGTGCCTCCTACTACATATATATATATATATATATATATATATATATATATACTTAAAACATATATGCTACTAAATTACTATCATTATTATTATTATATTATTACTAAAATTAATGTTATTGTAGCTATTGTCATTACTGCTTGCCCTCTGTCTCTCTTTCTGTCTCATTGTGTCATACGGATTACTGTTAATTTATTATGCTGATCTGTTCTGTACGACATCTATTGCACGTCTGTCCGTCCTGGAAGAGGGATCCCTCCTCAGTTGCTCTTCCTGAGGTTTCTACCATTTTTGTGATTTGTGATATTGGGCTTTATAAATAAAATCAAAAATTTAATTGAACACTGGACACTTCTAACCCTTAATGGTAACCATCTTGACTAGATAGCACAAGGGGAGAGACAATCAAACTTGTGAAAATGGCGGTTGAGGAAGCTGCAGTGGTTGGTGCTGTGAACAAGTTAACAAGCCGACAGATATTTTGGTCGGCGACAATCGCGGTCGATTGTTGGTCGTTATGCTCTATCCAGTTGCAATTTGCCATTTAAAAAGTAGATGTGATTGTCATTTATGGTAAGTGCACAACAGCCATGTTCAATTTGAAACAACACTACCCTGTAGAAAATGACGTACTGTGTGATGTAGTGTACACAGTGTACTGTATGGAAGTATCTGGATTGTGACACAGCAATGTCCACTACTTTTGCCTTTGCTTTGGAAGCTTAAAAAAAGAAACATATTACTACAGGTATTGGCTCAATTGCCGGTGCAAACAGCAGTGGAGACAGTAGGAACTGATGCTACTCAGCACCTCAATGTTTCTGGACCGTCTAGATCCATAACGACCACCACTGGTTGTGCTGCCACTGCTATCAGATGAATATAAAGAACCTTTAACCACTTAATAAATTTACTGCTTAAACCAAATTGCTCCAAGGTAAAAAGACAACAGCTCCCCCCATCCCAAAAGACCTTTTAAGGTTCCCTGTGGAGTTTTTGACCTCTAGTAGTTTTTTTTCTGAGTGTTTTTTTTTTGTTTGTCTCTTCCTAAGCACATGCATGCACACAGGGATGACACACTACTCTCCTGCCAAAGGTTTCACACTATGCCACTAATCTACAGGTGGCGATAACACATTAAGATATGCAGAAGAAGACTGCAAACTAGTGAACATGGATGTGCTGAATTTATGGGGATATGAGTTTTATTAGGCAGGAAATGCACAACACACATTTGTCAGAGCTTAGGGATGCATTTTGGTGAGCAGCACTGAAGGGAAACAAATTTTTTTGTTTACTTTCCAGGGCACCTTTAACGGCCAGACATACCAAGCTGACATCAAAGAACTGTTGTGTCGCATTGGGACACTTGTGTCTCAGTCTCCCGTGCACTGAGCTGAACTGTCAGTCAGTGTGATTTCATTTATTGACGGGCTTCGCAATTCAACATGCTGAATTAGCTGAAAAATAGCAAACGAGGGCCGACTAGTGCCAACAACGGGGGACACACCACAAAACTAGGTATCAGCCACTCTCTGATGGCGTGACGCTGACCACCGTCTGACCACTGGCTTGATGTGTCAGTGATTTCTGCTAATACATGTATGAATTCTGCTGCCAACTCACTCTGACATAGTCTACAAAGTAACATAGAATGGAAATACTCAAGTAAAGTACAAGTACCTCAAAACTGTGCAGTGTTTTAATTGTATTTAGTTATATTCCTCCACTGAGCGTCTGTATGTTCTATATGTGCAACCTATAGTCAACGTGCTCAGACCCACACACGTACACATACTTGCGGATGCGCACGCACACACACATGCGAGCGTATATGTGAACAAATAATCACACTCAGAGACTCACTCAAGTACTCTCTCTCCCACCAATCTCCCTCCCTCCTTCTCCCCCTTCCCCCTCTCCTCTGTTCGTTCCCCTTGCCCTCAAACACTACTCAGAATATTGATACATCACCCCCTCCTCCTTTTTCTCTCTCTCCCTCTCCGTCTCTCTCTCTCCCTCCATCACTCACTTTCTCTACTGAATACTGATAGGCTGTCTACTCCGTGGTCTGAGTTTCAAATCTCTCCCTCCCTCTTGCTCCCTCCAGTCGCTGCACCCACTACAAAAAAAAAACAGCAACATAAAGGAGGAAATAGCAGAAGTTAATGCACTGAGGTAGACATAAATTCACTTAAGTACCATTTCAGATTATGTCAAGCTAAAAATGGGCTTAACATTGTGGAAAGGAGGGGAGAGGGGTGTCAGAAGAGGAGAGGAGGGGGGTGCTGCTTTGGTTGGCTGTCTTGCCAGCGGAAACTGGCCGAGCGGCTCGCAGCACTGTAGTGAACGGGCGGCCCGCAACAAAAGGAAAAAGACGTGTGAAAAGTTCAGGCAAATGAAGACGCATTCAGTGGTTTTTGTCCGACTCCCACCCTCCTGCCTCATTGTTGGGCATGTCGGCTATGGTGTGGCTGGGGGGGGAGAAGAAGGGAGTGAATGAGGTCGTCAAAGAGTCCCAGTGAGCCCCCTCCACTTTGCACAGACACACACACATACACACACACACTCAACAGCTTGAAACAGCTGAGAGCAGGAGAGAGCGACAATAAGAGAAACAACACAAACAGAAAATGTCCTGCTTTTCTCACATGGATGGGAAGGTGGAAGGGCCTTTCAGGGTATTTGTGTGTTTAAGTGTGTGTGAGTGTAAGTGTGTGTCTGCGCAGGAGAGAGTTTTTGTGTGCCTAGTCTCTTTGGAGGAGGCTTTCTGTCTGCATTAGAAGTGCAGTGCGTCTGAGACACTGGGAGAGGGAGTGTGTGATTTTGTCCTCCAAGTCTTCCCCAGGCGTCCTTGAAGGAGACTTGCAGGGAATATCTGACTCCGTGTGTGTGTGTCAGTGTGTGTGTGTCAGCGTGTGTTTGAGCCCTCACAGGCTTAGTTTAGTACCGGAGGCTTGCCTCGCGGAGCAGTATTACAGGTGTTCCCTTCACAAATCAGGGTGCTCCTGGAAGTAAGAAAAACTACAACCTGAGGCTGAAGAATTAACCTGGCCTGATGGATGAGAAATGTAATTGAATCGAGTGGGTAAATAAGAGTAAAAATCCTTAGTCAGAGTGTGTGTGTTTCTGTGTGTGTGTGTGTGTGTGTGTGTGTGTGTGTCTGCACATGCATGTGGAATAGTGTGTGACGACTGTTGCAGTCAGCGAGACAGTCACACCCATGTCTGGCCTTGTTTCTCCGCTTGTCTACACATGCTATCGGCTGTGGTCAGTTCGATGTAGTGACAGGAAACTGCCTTTTTCAGACACACAGTTCAAAGAGGCCAGTGATGGAAGAAGAGAAACTAAAAACATGTCGCAGCAGAGGAATATAATTAAAAGTACAATGACTCATTCTGCAAAATAGACTTGTCAGGTTATTATTAATTTACTGTAGCTGGACGAGGTAAAGCTAATTACAACTACTGTGCTACTGCAGTTGTATTTGAATAGTTTAATTTATACAAGCATCATATTTCAGAAGATTATCACTTGTTTTGTGTCTAAAATCTTGACATGCAAAATAACTAATCCTTTTCAATCACTTAAAACCCACCAGATGTGTGTGGCTGCAGAGACTCTGCCCTCTGTCTGTATTTCCTTCTTTTTTCTTTGTTCCAGATGTTTATGGACGTGTACCCTTACAGCGATCAGGTGAGGTTGAAGCTTTATAAAAAGGGAGTGACCAGATGCCAGACTGTGAGCAGCAGGCATCCAAGAAACGCAGTGCCAAAAAAACCCCCATAAAAAACAAATACAATGAGGCAAAACACGAAATGAGAGTGAATCTGGGGTTGGCTTTTACCTTCTCTTTTGCTGGCTAGCATGCTTACAAACAGTACCAGATAAACCCTAATAAGATAGGGTGAATTCATGAAGAAAACTTTCGAGTCTCCACGGTGAACAAAGAATCCAAAAACAGAAAAAAGTCTTAATGAATTGAAGTCATAGGGAGCTCCATTTAACAACAGCAAAACTTTATCAAACATCCATTTACAAACTCTCACACAATTTTTGCAGTATAATCCAAGACTCATTTATCCAGTTTTATGTTCAGTACTTCCCAAACATATACATTTTTACTCACCCCAAAACATTTCCACATAACGAGTAGCGTGCTTGTGCTGTTTATGTTTTAAATATTATGGTTTTAGGGTAAATGCTTGAGTTTGGGAAGTACTGAGAATGCAACTGGATAAAAGAAACTTGGAATATACTGCAGGAGTTGTGTGAGAGTTTGTCAACAGATATTTTGATATAGATTTGCTGTTAGTCAAGGATCCCTGTGACTTTAATTCATGAAAGATTTTTCTCAGTTTTGCAAGAAAAACAAAATTTTCCTCTTGCATTAAAAGTAACATGGGGTGAGTAATTCATACACAAATGATCATTTTGGGGGTGAAGAATTTCTTTAAGAATATTACATATTTACTTCAAGAAAAGAATGAAAAGGAGCTTTAAAAAATGAACTGAATCTGAGGGTAAATGTTCATTTTTGATATTGGAAACAGTGATTTAACAAAAAAAGAAAATTGTTAAATCAATGAAAAGCTTTTAAAACTAAGAACTTTAATCAACACTTTTAGCTGAGGTTAGTGATCCTAAATGACAGGGAGAACAACATGTGGCAATTGAATGTTTAACACTGATCACATTTACTGTGTGTCTTCTGAACTACCACAGACTGCTTTCTGTTTCCGTGGGAAGTAAACACGGTGAAAACTGGCAGACTCTTTACAGCTAAAACACACCGTGTTTGTGCAGTGAATTAAAATGAAGTTGCTCCGCTGAAATACTTCCCAAAATAGACTGGGCTACATCACACATACACATATTTAGATTTTAACATACAGTAAACTGAATGTACAGACCACACAAAGAGAAAAACAATCAACATTTAACAAATAAATGGTCCTCCTCTTTTAGATGATAATGTTTCTTTGAAAAACATTCAACATAAAGCAGTGTATGCTGTAGAAAATGATCTAACACATGTAACTACGCTCTCATCACATCATCTTTTCTCATCATCAAGTTTAAGTTGGCCAACCAAAGAGATGATTTCTTCCTGATGGAGGTAACCTAAAGGGGCATTGTGCCAATTTTATACATAAAAATCAGTTTAGTAGTCTTGGGAAGTACTTGTTAGACCAATAATACACCATCAGGTTGCATTATGTGAAGTGCAGGAAGCAGTATTGTTTTGACCTGTAGTAAAAGCCAGAATAAACTGCAGGAACACCCCTGAGTATCAGAGGGAAGCCTTGATACAAATCTGTTAAAAATAATATTTGTCTTTAAAGGTATTGATGGTATTGATAGGATGCAGCATTTCTGCAACATTAAAAATCATTAGTTTCCTTCTGACATCAGCTTCTGTCTCGAAATAAAATACTTCCCCCGAGCCGCTAGCCGTCAGTGAAGTATTTAAGACTATGAAAATTTAGCCCGGCAGAACACAACGTTTTCTTCACCTTCCCCTCAGCAGCACACACAGATGATAAGTATAAAAGGGTGTTTAAGATAACTGCCATAGAGTAGATAATATTCCAAATCTATCAGACAATAATTCTTTGAGGGCATGTGGCCATTAAGGAGCCATTTCGCCTTTTGTTGAGTATGCTCCTCCATATTTCATTGAGATGCATATCGGCCTTTCACACTGTCTGCCTGCTCCGCTATTCTCTATTCAACAGTGACCCATTGCTCCCTGCCATACAATCCTTCACCTTTCTGGGCTTAAAAGTAATTACCACTTTAATTTGCTGTCCGCTTTTGTGCATGCCTGAGTGTATCTGTAGCTGACTGGAGAGCTTACTGTGTGTGTGTGTGTGTGTGTGTGTGTGTACATGTATGCTTACAGGAAGCAATGAAGTGCACGTACTTAAATGTAAGCACGGAGCTGAAACAATGAGTTGATAATTTATTAGATAGGAAAAAAATGAACTCACAACAACTGTGATAATTGATTAGTTGTTGTAAAAGTCATTTATCAAACTAAAGTAAAAATACTGGTTGCAGCATCTCAAGTGTGAGGATTTTCAAACCAGTCCCACTCCAAACTCAAATACCGACACACAGAGGCATCCTTTCCTTGGTATGAGACACACCAAGTGGCGGCATTTTTTGACGCCCCAAGCAATGGCTGTAGTATAAAGAGCAAAAAAGTCCACATAGGGTGAAAGAGGAGGTGGATGGTAGGGGTGTAAATCACCAGTTTCATCATAATACGATATTATGTCTAATCTTTGGACAACAATGCGATATTTGCCGATATTACAAAGCCACAATATGATTTTGATTCAGTGTGATTTCAGGGCCTGCAATTGAAATGAGACGAAATTATCTGCCCATTTAACAGAATCAGTTACAGAAGCAGCTGCCACCCCTTACTTTTCTACTTTTGGCCATAAGCGATGAAAGCAACACATAAATTATGTAAATAACTGTAACTGGTTCAGTGCAGTGAAGTTTACTTTAACTCCATTAACACATAACAGCACATGGGATACGTTAACTGTCAGGGCTTCCTGCAAGAGAGTCGTTTCTGGAAGAAACCTTTTCATTTTAACCCAATCATCTTCCTAAAACCTCAGGTCTATCTGGCCTAAATCCTGAAGGCAAACTTCTCCCAACGACAAAACAAAGCAAAAGTATCACATTCAGCTCAGTTATAACTGTCAAAAACAACAAACAACTATTTTTGCTAGTCGGCCATTATTAGCTTAAGCATGTTTACATTACATAAATTAGCCTCACGGGTAGCAGACTTTTTCCTCTACTCATAGCTTAACAGATTACATGTAACGTTATTATTTTTCTTACTCACTGGTGGTTTAAGTCACTGCACCTCCCGACACAACAGTATAGTTGAATATCAGCCAACATGCACGTTTTTTCAGCCAAACAAAGCGGCTAATGTTGCTGTAGCAAGAAGTTAGCGGAGTGAGATGCCTGTCCAAGCAGGTAACGTTATGTCGTGTTTTTATATCATAACATCATTGTTTACATACGGCATGTGCTCCGTCTGTTGTCCTGTATTTTCTCCGAAATCCCAAATATTTCCACTGTGCTGATTTATTCTCGAGTGTATAACATTATCCTCATCGTCTTTCTCTTGGCTGCCTGCCGTCTGCCTGCCGCTGTTTGATGGTGACACAGACTTTCAAAATAAAAGCGCGTCCAAAAGATGATAATATGGATCCATGCTCTCACTTTGCATCGATGAAACTGGATCGTATCGATATATCGATCCAGATCGATGGATTGTTAAACCCCTAGTGGATTGGTCAAACAAACTTCGACTATTACCCGGGAGACCGCTGTTTTTATCCTGTCTGAAACCAGAAGTCAATCAAGTTACTTTAATGACTGTGTTAATGACGCTTAAGTGACATATGTCACTTGACATTACATTATATTATTAACAAATGTAGTTATTTTAAGCCAAACCATGATGTTTCCTTTCCCAGCCATGGAATTGTGTTGCCTAAACCTAAGGAAGTAAACCTAAAAACAAAGTGGTTTACTAACATTTAAAGTCTATTATAAAAAGACACAATGCATGTAACCAGCATAAATTGACACACCATCCTTGAACGTCCAAAACCGGCATTGGAGGGATACTACAAGTGTCACAGTTTGACATTTAGGGCCACTGACCAAGTGTCGGTCTTTGGCAAGCTGGGAGTGAGAATGTGTTGGGATTTTTCCCACTTACATATTACTATAATTTAATAGTCTGATTTTGGATTGTTGGTCAGACAAAACATTTTTCTTTTTTTTCTAGACCAAATGGTTCAATGAATTGGGAAATTGATAAATTAATCGAAAATGAAAAAGATCATTAGTTGTAGCCCAAAATGTGAGTATATGAAGTTTCTGTGCACATTTAAATTTTCATGTGCTTAGAAATACAAGGAAGGTGAGCACATTTGTTTTTCATGGACCCAAATTAAAGATATATTTGTGTGACTGTATAAATATAAATCTGTATGTGCGGACAAAAGTGTATATAAACGTGTGTGTTTTGTATTGTTTAATGTGCGTGCATGTGTGTGTGTGTGTGTGTGTGTGTGTGTGTGTGTGTGTGTGTGTGTGCTTATGGTTAGCCTCCCATTGGCCCAATTACTCCAGAACCAAACCCCCTCTGCTTCCCTGCTTTCCCCCAAAATCCCTCACCCCTCTCACCTCACAGTCCCAGCGGTGNCTCCCTGGTCCCAGGTGAGCTGACGACACAAGGAGAGCAGAAACACTCGGCGAATATTAATGGTTTGATCTGAATATTAATAAACCATGCATCTTAATGATCTTTAAAAAAAAACAAAGAGCCACAGTCGAGTGCTATACTGCCAGCAACACACACAAACACAGAGAAGCCGATGCAAACACACACACACACACACACACACAGTGAGCTGAACTATCTGTCCTGCGCTGTGTAGATTAGTTAAAACAGGGCCTTATCCTCCAACCTGCTGTTTAAATGCTGAGCATCACGTTCAAGACAAATGTGTTGTCTTTTTTTTCCTCTCAGTAAATGAAGACACCTCTCCTTTCCCACGTCCTTCTCCTCTATCTCCTCCTGTTGCTCTCTTCATTTTCTTTTTATCTCCTTCTACTCTTTTAGTTCAGGCAGCACCCCCTCCCTCGCGCTGCCTCTCACAGTTGCCCCATTTCACCCCTCCCTCTCTTCCTCTTTACCTACTCCCTCCCTCCTCTTTCTCCCCCCGCTATCTCCCCCTCTCCCCCTCTATCACTTTCTCACTAGATTACCCCATCTCTCCCTCGCTCCCTCTCCCAGCCTCACCTACTCGATATTCCAGCCTTGTTCTCCTGCAGTCTCCAGCACAACTTTCTGACCCACTTCCTCTCTCCTCCCTGGCCCCCTGATCAAAGCCTGCAGGACGGCATCGCCTTGGGCAGAGGAGAGGGAGAGCGCGAGATGGGGGGATGAAGGGATCGGAGCCGAGAGAAGAGAGGAAGAGACAGATAGAGAAGGGATAGAGCGGCACGAGAGAGAGGGAACAGAGAGATCACAAGGACGGGAAGAGGAGCCAGGTGCCCTCTCAGCCCAAGGACAAAAGCTCTTCCTGGCTGATCACACACACACTCAGCGAGTCCTGTCAGCGCCGTCATTCCTGGTCATGTACGTTATGTGTAAAGACAGCGCTGACATTAATGCGGTGTGATAAAAAAAATATAATTTTTTTTCTGCAGCTCAAACCCCCAAAACAACTCAACTTTACAAGTGATGGCCATTAAAATTCAACAGGATGTTTAATAAATTACACTTTCAGATTACATGTTGTCCCATCTTGTTATTCTGTTTTGCATTCAGGCGTTGCACAGGTGAGCGCACTGACAATGTGTATCTGTATCTCAGCAGGTGTCACTCAGGGTGTAAACTCTCCTTGTTATGAAGTCGTTTTTGTCTTAAAGCCTTATTTCCTTAAAAAAGGTGAAATAAAATCTGCAAGTGGAGGAAGAGGGAAGATTTTTCTTCCACAATCAAGCTGCATTTTTACTTGATTTTAATGCAATCAACTACCTTCCCCTTCTTTGATACAGACAGTCTTTTAGAAAATTAGTACAAAATCCGTAACGGAGTGATTTGCGCTAACTTGTCCCAACAAAATAAGTGTTTTAGGACTCAGGTAAAGACTTGATAAGATGGAGATTTCTTGCAGTGCACAGCCGTCTCCTCTGTGGAGTCGTTATAATTTTAAGAGCCTGGGTTCGGGATGTAAGATCTGTCCATCCCAGTGGCCGTGTCGGTTGGGCAGTTGGGGCGGGCGGGGAGGATGGAGGAACACCAGCCCATTTGTACCCAGAGCGAGGTGGCGTGTACTTTAACATTCCCCGCGCATCCCGACAAAGAGCACTAATTATAAATAAATTAGGGACACGACACGGTGTGCCACAGGGGGACCAGCCAGAGCAGTCACAGAATAGAGAGACTGATAGAGAGAGAAGAGGGTGTGTAAAAGAAACAGAGAGAGGTAGGAGGGAGGGAGAGGAGAAGACAGAGAGGAGCAGACAGAAGAGATTTGGCAATGACATAGAGGAGCAAGTAGGAGAAGAAAGTAGATAAGAAAATAGAGGAATGGAGCATGGGGAGGCCTGGGGATATAGAAGGAGTGGAGGGAGGGAGTGTAAGCGAGCGGGTATACAAGGCCTGAATCCTCAAAATATAGCTTGAACATACATCTGGTGCCAAAAAAAGTGACAAGATTCTCTCTAGATGACGGAGGCAGTGCAATATGTTTGAGCAGAGATAGAAAAAGGTGGCAGGGAAATTAACAACCAAAATGAAACAGGGGGAGACAGTGTCTTAAAAATATATATACCCAGTACAAGATGAAGTCCACGGAAAGAGCAAAATGGAAAAAAAATAATCGGCGCCGCATCTGTTGGAAATGGATTCCTGTTATTTTAAAACAAATAATACAAATCTGATTAAGTAAATACTGTATAATACAATAATCATAAGGTGGCGATATCTACCAGAGCGCTCTACACACACTAGTAGTCAACACTCCCTACCTGTCACTCAAGCTTATCTGAGATGACTTGTCAACCAAGCAAGTGTATGTCAAGAGACTGCCGTGTGTGTGTGTGTGTGTGTGTGTGTGTGTGTGTGTGTGTGTGTGGAGAGAAGAGAGATCTGTTTCTGTTTCTTTGTGTCCGTGTGCGCACAGGTTTGTGTGTTTGCCCGTGTTTGTTTGTTGCGCTGTGTGTGTTTAGCATCAGAGTGCATGCATGTGTGCGTGTGCGCAGGGAGTGAACCTCGCCACTATCTAAATGGATCACACTTCAGAGTGTGCCGCCATTTCTCAGAAGCTGCCATCTCGGCGCAGACAGACAGACAGACAGACAGACAGACTGGGCGGGGTGGGGGGGTGGGAGACAGGCTCAGCCGGCTTGCTCCACTCAAGGTTATGTCCTGCCTGAAGTTGAAAACTGATGACTGTCGCTACAGCGGGAAAATGTGACGGAGTTTGAGAGGAAAAATAAGCGTGGTCTTTACGTGCGGGCCTTTCTCCGTGTGGTGTGATGTGAATGTCTTAAATGATGGAAGTTAACAACCTGCCTGGACGATAAAGCCAGGAGACATTTATCGTCCCCGAACAACTGCTTTGTGTCTCTCTTTTGGGCTGGGGGTCAGAGGTCAGCCGACTGCGACACAGACAGAGAAAGGTCGACTGACTGACCTGCGATTGGCCCGTGACATGGCGACCCCCCACTGACACCGTGGTAGCCATGGCTACTGAGCTGCAGACAAACATGATGTCAGAGTAAGACTTGGGGGGGTGGGGTGCAGGAGAGAGGTCAAATAATAACTCATCTAAGATTCCACTCAACACGCACACATTCATACCCAACTAATCTCCCATTAAAATCATTATTTTCCGATGTGAAGCTGCTCACCGCGCCCGATTTGCAGAACTGACACACGCAGATGGATCTGCAAAGTGCAAATAATATAAAAGCACCGGGGTCTCCATTATCAAAGTCTATGCTTGTGTCTATAGTCTCTAAACTTTCTGCACAGAGGAGAGTTAAAGAAGAAGAAAGGTAAAGAAGGGAGGGAAGACAAGAGAGGAGCAGCTTGTTGCATTAGCATTCCACCAGCAGAGAGGCTGTCTGTTTGCCTCTGGCAGCAGCCGAGAGAGGGGGACACTCTCTGCATCCTCACACAGCTCGTCTATCTCTCCCTCTGTCACTGTCTATCTCTCGCTCTGTCTGTCTCTGCCTGTCTCTCTCTCCTTCGCTCTCCCTGAGTCTGTCTGTTACATTTCTCCCTCCACTCTGCCATTGCCTGTCACTGTTTTTCTACACTCTGGATAATTTTCTCTGCAGTCTTCCTGTATCTCCCTATCACTCTATCTCACACTGTCATCTTTCTGTTTATCTTTCTCTCCACTAATTTCTATTTTGCCCCCTTTCTCTTCGCATTATTTTCATTCAACACCTCATGTTCCCCTCGTAGTCTCCCCTAGAAATTATACTGTTCACCGCTGAGAAAGCCGACTCCAGCCATGACTGCCAGAAGTGAGTCATGAAGCTACCTAGTGTGTATCATGATGTTGGCAGGTATGTCTGCGCGACTTTTTAAGTAACACATCAGATTTATCTGTCAATAACGGCAGACATACAGTAAATAAATACAGATTCAGGAAGCATTTCGTGCACACCTGTGTTGCTGCAACCCTGAAACACATGCTCACATATTTTTTCACCATTCATTCCTGCTATAATCACCTCATTAGATCGTTTCATTAAAATGTTAAATGTATCATAGAATAGTGAGCTAATCTAAATTTAAAATGAAATTCTGTGACAGCGCCGCTGAGTGTAAACACAGTGCTGCGGGTCAGTGTTGCAGGATGTCAGCTAAGTGCAAAGGCAAACTCCCTCTTTGTTGCCATGGTGATTTTAATAAACACAAGCCTTGACCATCCGGCGCATGCAGATACATAAAAAGCAATCCATTTAAATAGTATCATGTTCATTTTCAATTATTCATTGAATGTATTAAAGGTTGCATTTTTTGCATTAATTATTAAACGTAATTCCTTCTGTAAATGAATACAAGGAGGGAAAATGGAAGAGCGCAGCCGAACCAAAACATGGAATTTCATCTTCCTCTCTCAGACTGTACGACGGTCTGAAGAAAAAAGATGTTCATTTAGCACCTTATCTCTATTAGAAGATGGCAGCAAGTGGAAAAATGTACTGTGGAGTATAGAAGTAGCTGTATGTTTTATACTCAGGGTTGGATTTGAAATGAGGTTCAAGTGCTGATCTTAAGCTTTTCAGTAGTGTTTAATTTAGTTTAGTGAACAGTCTAGGAATCGTTATCAGTTTTTATACTAAGGACAAAACAGCAGCAACAAAAATAAATATGATTATTAGGGCTGTCAAAATAACACCTTAATTGCAATTAATTAATCACTGAAAAAATAACATGTTTAAAAAATGAACGCTGATTAATCATGTTCCGTGGTGCCCTTAGACCCAGTGTCATTGAAGGCCACAGTGGCTTTGTCACATTAGGCAGACGAGATGACGCTGCTTGGCCCAATTAATGGAATACTTACATTTAAAAAACACCCAGATTTAACTGTTGATAGGAGCACCATCTCTGCAATTTCTGCAGCAAGGATTTTTGTACCACTGGAGTACTTAAAGCCTGAAATATCATAATCAACGCAAAGCACTTAGCAGCAAACCCAGAGGTCCGAACTAGCACAGCCTCTGATGCTAGTGCTAGCATCTAGCCTTGTCAAGCCACACTTGACCAGGCGTTCAGACGCAAACTGAGTAAGTCTACCTGCAACTGACTAACTAACTCCCTTGCAAAATGGATTGCAATGGACTGCAGCCCAGTTTTGGTGGGAGAGGACAGGGGGACTGTTGTGTCCAAAATCCAGCAGCTTTACTATGACACATTTGAATTGAGAATTTTTAAGTACTTTCACAGCAAAAATTGATGTATGTGATTAATTGAGATTAATTAATCAAAGAGCATGTAATTAATTAGATCATTTGTTTTAATTGCTTGACAGCCCTAATAATTATATAGACAAGGCAAAGTGTTTATGGGACAAACACTGAAATATGATTGACCTGTTATTGCCCAGTTAGCCAAATGCAGAAACCCCTGAAACAAACACAAAGTGAAGCTGGTTAAAGTACAGATCTGGTAGAGTGTCACCAGGGATGATACCAAGTGTCTGCTGAGGTCTATGGGTTGTTACTGACCGCAAAGGCTTGGACACTAAATGTCAATATGATGATATGTGCTGTATTGTAAAGGAGCTGTATGTGACATTCAGAGCATTAATATAGCAGCCTATCCCAGCTGATATTCGGTGAGAGGCGGGGTAGTCATGGGCTCTGCTGGAACTTTTCTGTCTTATATTCTACATTCTACATGTGTGCTTTATTAATATGTATATGTATATATGTGCACGTGTATGTATATATACATATACTGTATGTGCGATGTGTATATCTTTTTATCTTTATATTTTCATACTTGTACGTGTCTGATGGCACCTTGGGGTTGTGAGAAAGCGCAATTTCGTTCCCATGTACTCTGTATGTGGAAACATACAGACAACCATTCCGTTCAGATTCACACCTACAGCCAATTTAGAGTCACCAATTAACCTGCATGTCTTTGGACTGTGGGAGGAAGCCGGAGTACCCAGAGAGAACCTTGGGGACACGAGGAGAACGTGCACAGAGAGGCACCCCCACCCTGGAGTTCGAACCTCTTGCTGTGAGGTGACAATGCTAACCACTGCACCACCTTGTCACCATTTTCCCTCTTTGTGTGTTGTTATCCGAGCGTCTCTGTTCTTCACTTAAGCGCTGATAACACCATCCTGACCTACGTGGATGGAAAGCCCTGGCTTGAAAGTTTGGCGCCCAACGTCTGGTTCCCTCAGATGTTAACACTGTTAGCTCTGTCAGCACTGTTGCCATTGTTTGCACTGTTTGCACTGTTAGCACCATGATCTGAGCACAATTCACTTGATATAAATGTAAACACCTAAAGTTAAAAGCAGCTTTAATCGTTTCGTTTAAAATCTAATATGCTGGATCAAGTAAATGTAATACAGCACCTTTATTGAATAGACTGAGGGTGCTTTACAGTAACGAGTAAAAGAAATAAAAAGACACAATGTAAGAACGAAAATACAAACAAATAAAAAATAAAACCAGCACAGAGCCAAACAACAAAAACATGTCACTGTCCTCCTACTTACAGGCGGCACTGTTTGTACAGGTGTGTGCACCCATTTGACTTCAATTGTCAAAAGAGGGAAAAAGTGCTCTGCGACATGTCAAGATCCACTCTGTGTTCTCTGCCATGAAAGAACTCAAACACTTAGAGAATTTAACTTTTGTCAGCATTTTTCTACCTGCACACGTGAAAGGTAGCGCCTTGTGACTACCCAGCACAGTTTACTGTCATTCTCTTGCTGAAAACAATAAACATTTGCTTTGCTATGAACTGCGTACCGCAACAAAGTGAATGCAGCTTTAAACACAGACATGAAAAAAAAAAGCCCTTAATGAAAACATTCAATCACGATAGAACAAAATTACCATATCAGTATGATGAGTACTCGCCATAATACTCTGATGATTACTCTGCTTTATCAAATTTAATTAGATTATAAAGGCTTAGCCTCCAAATAGCTGTGGGTAAGTAAATCATGTGCCGTCAGGAGCTGAGCTAAAGCCAAGCCAACTCTGTAGTGTAGCCACCGAGACAAAATGCATTCAAACAAATTAATAGTCCATTAAATAAAAGCAAAACTCTGCCGGCTAATAGTGCCTTAAAAGCATATTAGCATTAGAACAGGATAGACACTCATTTGTCTCGTAAGAGAGTGTTTTAGCAGCGAGAAACTCAGGGATGAGTTAGCAAGCCTCGTGATTCTTTCTTTACATACATGTGACATCTGGTGGAGGTCTTTATCCCTACAGTGCTGTGAGCGATGCTTCGACCTAACCCTGGCATGATCAATTCTTTCTTTTCTCCCCCCCTTTCTTTCCTTTTCTTACATTGTCACTGAAACTCATCCTTCTCATTTAAAAGGTACTGTATCTCCCTTGTCTCAATTAATCTCACTCTTTCCCTCTGTTTGCCCTTCCGCTTTTCCACTCCCCGCATCCCTGCATCCATCTTGTTCCTGCCCTCCCCCTTTCCCCCAGGCCCAGCCACCACTCTGGTATTCCCAAAGTCATCTGCAATCAGACATCTTCAATGGATTAATTACACTGTCCTCACACAGCTTGATTGAGCATCTAACATCTACACCCCACCTCCTCAGACCCTGATGCTCCCTCCTCACCTCCACCCACTTACAGAGCTCGAATGCTTTCCTCTTACCCACTTCTGTTCTTCCTTTCATGCCGCCTCTCTTTTCCTTTTTTATTTCTGCTACTCTAAACCTCTCCGTTCAACTCCAGACCCCACCCCAGCCCCCTGTTCTCTAAAAATGACCAAAGCGGTCGTCCCCCTCTTCTCTGGGCTAGGGAGCCTTTACTAATTGGACATCGATTTGCGGGGCTCCCTCCATGATCTCTCCTGAATATTGGGATCACGCTAATTGAAGAATGAACTTAGGCGAGACTTGAACCTGGAAAAAGGGAGAGGGAGAAAGGCAAAGACAGACAAAATGCTTCAGCTTAAAGAAATACAATAAAGCACACACAGGGGTGCATCCATGGAACATGCACAGGTGCTCACGTACAAAATGGGGGAAAGAATCGGAGCTCCTTCAAAGATAAATGGGTATAGACATTTTGCCACATGGTAGGATTCACAAAATGTTGCACTGATCATTAGTATCTGATTTAGAGTAACCTTAATCAGCGGAGCCTCCATTAACTGCCTTAACAAAACATGAAAAAAAGGAGCTGAGGAAAAATTAAACACACTTCTCCAAAGGAACAGTTTTACTTATTTTTAGCACACAAATACACACAGTCTTGCGTTCACTCCTCCCTCCAACACACAAATCCACTTCACATCAATCATGGATCCCAGACCATAACCCCAAAAGCAGAGTGCTGCTTTGAGTCATTCTAAAATCATGATGGATGACAACTTCCCAAAGCAATCCCTCTGCGTGCCAGCATCATTTAACTAAAGGCATCAACCTGCCCCAGCCAATACCACTCCGCTGTTTCCCCGGCCTGAGAGCGCCGGACCCGCCGTTCAAAACCACTGACATGATCCTGAAAAAAAAAAACATCCTCCTGAGGAGACATATGAAGGCTGCCACAGAAGAATGAGCTTCACCCAAGTTTCTGATCATGAATCTGTATTGCCCTCCCCCCTTCCTTTCACCAGAGGTAAAGACGACGATTGTGAGGAGGTTAAGCTGACCTCAGGCTCACGCTTTGGAGCGGGCTTACCCTGGAGTGTGAGATGACAAAACATTTAGCCCGATCTCACTTGCAGCTCGCTGACAGGCTGAAACAAAAGAACAGCCTCGGAGGAATTTAAAATCATTGAATGAATGTCAATTAATTTCACAGGACGGACTTGAATTGATTAGAATATAAAACAATCTTTCTTGAAAGCAAAAGGGAATTGATGTCCAAGGCCTTCAAACAGCCAGAGTGGGAAGACAGAAAAACGACAAAATGAAAGAAAGACGGCTGATCTTGTGTGTGTGTGTGAGTGTGTGCGTGTGTGCTGAACGGTGTTTGTGCCCAGGTGCATGTGTGAGTGTGTTTGTGTGAGTGTGAGCTCAGCAGTTGTGTTGCACGCTTGGCTGGCGGGGTGTGTGTAAAGTAATTAACATGATAGCCTCCCTCTAAGCCTGATAGCCTGTTCCCTGCAGCGAGGTCGTTCAACAGACACCAACAGACACCTGAGCTGCGTCTCAGACACAACCCTGCAACGCATCTCTAATGCAAAACACACACACACACACACACACACACACTCACATGTTCTCCCCACATATGCCTGGTACCAACAAATACTGGGAACATACAGCTATCAGCAGAAATGACATGGTACATGTATACCTGTCAGCGGCATATTGCGTGATGGCTGACAAACTGTTTATACAGAATAAACTGACATTTATTAATTCACCTTGAAAATCATGCAAACAAAATTCAAATAGATATAGAAACTAGCAAGAAACAGAGATAACTAGAAACTCAGGGAGCAGCAAAAAATACTCTAAATACTTGATTTTATTCACAGAAAAATGTTTTTAATGCCCAACTGGATTTGGACAAAACTAAGACATTCCATTTTTTAAAGTGGCTATAATCAGTATTTTTAAATTACAGTGTATTAAATGGCAATGTGAAAACAACTCCCATTGGCTTTGTTGAGTTTTATAGTGAGTTTCATCTCATTGTTTAGCTGTCCGGTCAACAATTTTAATGTTTCGGTTCACTCTCACCATTGTCACAGTGTGGCCATAGTGAACATAGTAGAGCATTTAACAGCTAACGAGCCACACATTTCCCTCACGAGTTGTTAGAGTTCAGAAACAGAGCGAAATGAGAGCGAATATTGGACTTCAATTCCCCAGGTGACCAGAAACATGACTCCAGATGAATGGTAATGTTTCTCCGAAAGTGTTGGATGTGTACATAAGCAACTATTTGCTAGTTTGTCATATCAAGTTAAAAAGTGATAATATGTCAGAGTTAACAATTTGTTTCTGCTGCCCCCAAGTGGCCAAAAATTTACTTATTGAAGGGCTAACTCTTTAAATTCTGATGGCAACACTCATTCACAGACATATTGATGCTGCACCATCACAGCTCACCTCTGCACACTATAATCTGTTTACATTTGTCCATCACTCACTGTTACATCACATGGTTTGTTGCTTTGATTGGTTGTAAATCTATCCAATTCAGCCAGAGGCATTTTGGTGTACTGCAGATAAAAATGCCCCCTTGCCTGCCCCTCGCATTTGTGATTTAGTCCGAAGATGTCAGGCTATTAACTCTTTGGAGATCAAGGCTGAATTATGCCAAGTCGGATTCATGACCAGTGAGTAGTGGCCAATTAAAAGGATCATTACTTGTAGCGCCACCTATAAATGATACAGTATAAAATTTTACAGGATTGCTTGGAGTTGAGATGCTCACATTTTATCTAAATGAGGTTGCAATTGTGCAGTTAAGAAAATGTAAGCCAGGTTTACAGGAATTTGGCCACATTTTGGAACTACAGAAAACATGACATCGATAAAAATGAGTACATAACATTTTTTTCGGTTGAACCAAGGAATCTAAGAAAAGCTTAACTGGTTTATAAATGGCCATATTGTGAAGCTATTTACACACACACACGCACACAAAAAGTAAATAATCAAACCTTTTTTGGACTATAGTCTAACTAAATCTGTAGATTTGATCCTGGTAACTAAAAAACAACTAAATATGACGGGACAATAAAAGCAGTCTCTTTGATGGAGGTAATTAAACATCCACTGCGGGCCAACACAATGCTGGGAATATCCTTTCCCTTTCTTCCAGTACAATCTATTGTTTCCCTCTGCTTCATCCCTCAACCCCAGGACCTTCGCTCTGGTCCTCTAATACTAAAACTGTGGCTTGGCGCAGAGCCCCAAACACCCCCTTCAGCCCCACACAGCCCTCATTTGCTAAAGGATTAGAGTAGGGGCACCAGGGTCAAAGTGAGGCCACCACCAGAGACCCTAAAAAAGAAGAAATGCACACACACCAGGGACCACAGAGCCGCGAGTGCACGCACAAACACACACGCATTAGCATTATGTACACTCTGCACACATGACACTGCTTTAAAGCACACACAGTCTGAGGAGCATAACAGCATTATGTATTCACATACTGTAGGTGTGTAGGCAGGACCCTCATCCCCAGACACGTACCGAAACAGAGACACAAATTTGCATGAGCATGTGCAGAACTAAATAAATTGACCTTAACTCTCTAACTCAAAAAAACACTAATACATATTTGTGCGACTTTAAAAAACCAGGGTCAAATAACAACTTCAGAGAGAGAGAGAGGAAGGCTGTTGATAAATCGTAGCGGCTCTAAGGCGGCATGAATCACACCTTCGAAAGAAGTCTAAGTGAGAGAGAGAGACAGGAGGGAGAGTCAGCGAGAGAAGAAAAGTGATTGTCAGGGAGAGAAGAAACATCACTCTGAAAACTTCTAAAGAAGGCCCTGCTCTGGGTTTTAAATGCTCTCCTCCCTCTATCACTCCCTCTCTCTTCCCACTTTCCTCTCATCCCTTTCATGAATTAAAAGCACGGCCGGTCTGTGGGGAGAAGCATAGTTAATTCTGATCAGATCTCCTCCTCCCCCCTCCCCGCCTACCCCCACCCTCCTCCTCTCCTCCCTGGGCGACGGTTGCCGTGCAGTCTGACAGACGGAGATGGGATCTGACAGTAAACAGGCGTGTGGATGCCCGGCGCGTGATTGACACGTAGGCAGGTTGGCGGGGGCCCGCCCCCCTCCTAATCCTGCCCTGTCAGCTCTAATTGGGGAGGTGGGGCTCTATGTCACCAAGGTGACTGATTGACAGGACCCCAGCTTTGCATAGATATGAGGGAAAGGTGGGGAGGTTCACGCATGGCATAACACTGTTAACACTACCTTACTGCTAATAGAGATATGTGTGTGTGTGCATGTGTGTGTGCGTGTGGTTGTTGTGCGCTCATGCACATTCACCGACGCCCAGATGCAGGTGAACACACTCAAGAACATGGCTGAGCACACAAATAAACCCACAACAATAACCATGAACAAAATCTTCATGCATACAGGATGTCTGAACGCAGCGTGCATCTACAAACATGCGCACACACATACACGCACAATCTCTTGACACGCTGTGATGAAGAGCAGAGGTTGTAAATGCTACAAGTACTGGGATACGGGACGCAGGGAGGAGCAATTCAGAGGTCTTCACCATGTCGAGGCCAATGAACGGCAGGGCAGGGGTTAGAATCTTTGCTATAACACAACCTGTGGACACGCACATGTGTAATAGTTAATGTGTGTTAAATAAAAGACTATCTGTGAGTGTATTTGTGTGTGTAGGTGTTGAGGTGATGCCATCTGGACACACTTGATGTTCTATATGGTTGTGGTTTCCATCTTGGGGGTCAGGACCCCCTAAAGGGTTACAATATGATTAACAAGATAAAAAAGAAGACACACGCTATGCTGAGTGGCTCAGTGAGGCTGTACGTAGACACAGTAATGCTTTGAGCTAAATGCTAACATGCTCACAATGTTTAGCAGGTATAACATATACCAGGTTCATCAGCTTATTTCAGCCTGTTAGCACGCTAACATTTGCTAATTAGCATCAAACACAAATTAGCTGAGGCTGATGGGAATTCCATTAGTCTTGCAGGTATTTAGTCATAAACCAAACTACTGGACAAATTCAATTTTTGACCTAATGATGGTGCTTGATTCAAAGTCAGATAATCACCTAAGTGATTACAATGAGCCCGGTCTCACTCCAAAGGCAGCGAATTCTGGCGCTTGGGCAGTGACTTGCAGCATCAGAAACCAACAAAAAAAGGCATTCAGGGTCAGGGGGAAACGCAGCGGGACAAGGACACAAGTTAAGGTGGCGAAAGTCCAACTGGGGCGGGAAGGAGGAGTGGTGGATGGGTCCAACAAACACCAACTTTCACCCAAGACAGTGTTCGTCTCCTGTAAGATTCTAAAGCCAAACCCTGTTCATTTTTCCTAAACCCAACCATGTGTGCTTGTTGCTGACGGAAAAAAAACGTCAATTTGCGTTTTTTGTACCGACGTAGTGCATTTATTGTGAAAGAGACTGTATGTAAATATTAAATTTCCTGTGAGAACGGAAGTGTATTTTGAAAGAAGACAATGCATGTAACAGGCAGAATTTGACATGGTGTCCCAGAACGTCAACAACCAACCCACCCAGGGTATCCTGCACGTCGTATGTGGACATGGAAAGTCCATGACCAAATGTCAGTATGTGACGAGGTCGGAGTGAGAATGTGTTGTTACAATTCATCCTGAAAGATACATGAATGTCTGAACCAAATATAACAACAATCCATCCATCAGTGGTTGAGACATTTCCCTCAGAACCACAAATGTCAACCTCATGGTGGCGCTACATGAAAAGTCAGAGGCTCAACAAAGTCATTTTCAGGGTCATACTCACAGTTTGGGCCTCTAATAGAACATGTTTACATGTTTCAGTGTTCATAAAACATGATTGGTCAAAACTAAACTATGTTTTGGTCAAAAACATGATCCTCATACTGTCTGTGCCTGAACTCCTGTATTCACTCTCTATCTGACACTTCATATTAGCACCTGTCTCTTTAAGCTCCCCTCCTAAGCAAGCTCAGTCTGCTCTGATTGGTCAGCATTTCCAGGTCTGCGGTATCTGCGTCTCTGCACAGTCATTGCAGCCGGAAGAATGACTGTAATGGCAAATCAGCCCAACATTTGTGGAAAATCTGGCAGTGTAAAAGGGGCTTAAAAGGGTTCCGCCAATATAGCCCCTTTTACACTGCCAGATTTTCCACAAATGTTGGGCCGATTTGCCGGCCAGCTGCGAGCGTTTGTACACACAGAGGCAGAAAGGCGAGTTGATCTGAGGCGCCCAATTTTCCGCCTCGTAGGGTAGACATATTGGCGGAACCCTTTTAGTTTAAACAGACCGAGGCGGCCTTCCGCATCGGGAGGGGCTGTTGATGACTTGTGGGAGGAGCTGTTGATGACGTCGCATGTGCAACCCACTGGCCACAACAGGAAACAGCCCGGGTTTGAATCCAGCCTGTGGCCCTTTGCTGCATGTCATCCCCCCTCTCTCTCCCCCCTTCATGCTTACCTGTCCTGTCCATTAAAGGCAAAAATATCTTTAAAAAAAAAAATAAAATAAAATAAAAAAATAAACAGGAAACAGCTGATAGCAGTAATTAGCGAGCAGCTAGTAGCAAGAGGGAAACGCAAACCTGACAGACACTGTAAAGATGAGCAACTGGGGAGACAAGGAATAGCGCGCCCTCCTTGCACCCACAAACGAAGAGGCCATTAACCGTCAGATGACGGGGACGGTGAAGAACGGGCCGATTTATGAGAGAATAGCCGCCTGACTAGCCGCGGCTTCCCTCCCATGTCACTGTTTACGTCACACGCTGAGCTACACGTTTTGTTACTTGCTCACGCCCCCCATTGCCCCGAAAAAGGCGAATTCTATATAAACAAAAGTAGGTAGGCGGCATTTTGCCACCCTCCCCGATTTTGTTTTTATACTGCCAATGCTGAAAAAAGACTGATTGGGCTTTCCTGCAAATTTGCACAATTCCTATCTAAAAAGGGCTTATAACTACCCTGCATGGTGGAAAATTGGGCGTCTCGGGTCAACTCGCCTTTCCACCTGTGTGTATAAACGCTCGCAGCTGGCCGGCAAATCAGCCCAACATTTGCGGAAAATCTTTAAATTATATATGTGGATCAGCCAACCGATAGAACATTAAATATCACTTTCAGTCATCAATTAATTAGTTAAAACCAAAGCATTTTTTATGTTAAAGTACTTTTTTAAAGGTACTTTTCATTTTAACTTTTTTATCTATATTTATGTTCTTAAGTGTTGCAGTACTTTTTCTTATTTTTATTTTGACTTATTATGCTTAAACCAAAGCAAATTCCTTATAAGTGAAAACCTACCTGGTAATAAATCTTATCTGATTCAGATGCAGTCTAATAAAACAGCTCTGCAATGGATTCTTCTTTAATGAAGGTGAACTGTTTTAGAGATATGTTGATTATGGCAACTTAATGATAGATTTGGAGGCTTTAGATTGAGTTATTGTTGTTGAACAATACTGTTCAAAGCTATACTGAGTATATATTGTTTGTCCAATGTGTCTTACAGCACACTGTCTCACTGTCCACTAGGGTAGACTAAATGGAGGATGGCTTGACCTAATAAACTACTCAAAATTCAGTCCGTTCTTATGGACTTCTACTTTTTAATCTTGCTTTTTTTCCTTTTTAAATTCCAGACAGTTTTACGTCCTCAGGCCTGTAAAAATTGTAAAAATGCAAAAATCTGAGAGGGAAAATTCACTGGTTAAACTGCTCACAAGCTCACAGACATGTACAAACTATGATTAGGGGTCGCATGTTGCTGCCTGCTTCATTATGAGGGATTATATACCGAAACTGCTATAAGAGCCTGGCAAAGTTTGTGCTCCACAGCATCTGAATTTGCATAGCTAATTATGAATTGTTAATTGTGATGGCTCATATCTTTGTGTATGAATGTATTTTAATGATAGTGTGTGTGTCTGTGTGAGACTGCATGTGCACGTGAATGTGCATGTGTGTGTGTTTTGATTGACAGCTGCCACTGACCTGTGCCAGTCAGAGTGCCATACTGCGGGGCGGTGGGGTCGATCGCTACGGAGACGACCTTCGCCCTCATCTGCATCCTGCCTTCATTAGCAGAGCCAGGCAAGGAGAATAACAACCCAATAAATTAATAAAGAGAAAGAGGGGAAGCGGACAAGAGGAGAGCAGGCAGTGCAAGGGTATAACGGGAGGAGAGAGTGAGTGAAGGAAGGAAGCAGACTTGAGGAAAGGGCAGGGAAGGAGAGGTATGAGAGGAAAGAGCAACGCACTGAAGTATAGAGGTCTGGGAGGGAGGAGATGGAGGTAAAAGCTGCAAAAATAGAGGGTGTGTGTGGATGTGTGGGTGTGTGTGTGACTGCTAAGGGTGTGCGGTCAGCTCAGGTAGAAAAAAGCTAATGAATGAAAGGTATAGAGAGTGTGAGGAAGACAGGCAGAGAGAGTAAAAGGTACATAAGTACTGAATTTATCCGTCGCATTAAAATCCAAAATGCAGATAAAAGATGGATCTGCAGTATATTGTGACAACGCAGCGGACCACAAGTCAACCAGATTTGTAAATTTACCCAAGAAGGACTGGAAACAGATTTTCCCCAAAATATCTCTGGGGCTGATTTAGAAATGTGGCTCAGAGCCCTGTTTAAACAGAGTATTGATACATTACCATCTGTACTGGCTCTTAAATGCCAGTATTGACAGAGATGCTCTAACTGGTCCACATGGCAGCATTTTGACAGGGCCAAATGTTCCAAATCCCTCCCCCCACTTCCCCCCCGCTCTTGTTCATCATTGGGATGACCACACAGCAAACGTGTTAATAAAGTATGAGGTTTAATCATCCACTACTGGATACATAGCCTTGCTGGTTTTGTTCAGAAGCAGACAGAGGAAAATACCTCTCAAATACCTTTACACTTGCTGTAAAAGACACACACATACACCCACACACACAGAGTACAGAGTCCAGGGGATGCTTGCCACGTAAATAAATTATGAACAAGTATGTTACGCGGCATAGACTGTTGGTTGGGAGCTCTCCCAGGAGGACTCCAGTAATGATACTTTCTCATCTTCCAGCAGAGTTGTATAGCATACACCAACTTCCATTACTCCATCTTCATCAGCATGATGGATGGAAATACAGCCTATCCTTAAGCCAGGAGCTCTGCATTTTAGATTTCTCAGAGATTTTCAACAACTGAACTGTGTATTTCAAACTTGTGCAGTGCTCCTCACAGTCGAGCAGTGGTCCCAACTGATGTAACCTCACAGCCTTATCAGGTAAACAAGTACCCCCTGATCAACGTCAGCATTTGACCTGCATTTGAACTGGATGATATTTAACACTATTGATTATATAAAAGTGGATATTCTAACAGTAATATAACATGCAATTTAGCTGTAAATTTTTTGGCCACTTTGGTCATGTTTGCGTACTATTACAAGAGTGACAAAAGCGGGGCATTTCAACCATTTATCTATTACTTTTATTAACCCAAAGATTGTCTTAATCTCAAGATGAAACCTACACAAAGCTTCATATCAAATTGCAACTTCAAATGGCGATGATTTATTTAATTTTTGTGATAATTGATCTTAAAAGATACACTGAGATTTTTACTCCTTGTACTGTGGGCATGGCTGCAATTGCGACTAATACTAGATTTAGATTTTCAAATGACCTTTACCTGACTGCTGATAAATTCTCACATTGACCATCATAATGTCATACTGTAAAATATCTCCAACTCAACAGAGCTAAATTATAATGACATTTCAATGGACTAAATTATGTCCAACAACAAAAATCTGCTCAGATGACGAGGCTGTATTCTGAGAGCAACTGGCTTGCGTGGCAGACTATCAATTTCCATGTACTGTATGGGTGTGAGACCAATATACCACCTGAGTAGCAGCCCATATTCTGTTTGACTTCATACTTGCAGTGTGTATTATGCCGTCTAGTTTGCCTAATTTTCCAAGCTTTAGAAATAAAACCAGTCCATACCTTGCCACTCAGTCCAACTTCTGATTTTCACCAAACTAGAAATAATTCAGCGTCTTTGTCCTGTATTCTTACAAAGGTGTGTGCAGGTAATTGTATAAAGTATGAACATGCAGTCAGAGCATGGGATGAGACGTTCACAGAACTCCCTAAAGCATACATTGCTGCATCCTGCAAAACCACGCTCATCTGTGTGAAATACCAAGTTTTTGGGGAATTCCATGTCAACCATTTATCCATCACTTTTAGCTAATTCAACAATTTATACATTACTTTTAGCTGACTATTTTGACCATTTATACATCACTTTTAGCTAACTATCTTGACTGTTTATACATCATTTTTAACTATTTCAACCATTCATACGTCACTTTTAGCTAACTATTTTGACAATTCATACATCACTTTTAGCTTATTATTTTGACAATTCATACATCACTTTTAGCTTATTATTTTGACCATTTATACATCACTTTTAGCAAACTATTTCAACCATTTATACATCACTTCTAGCTAACTATGTCAACCATTTATACATCACTTTTAGCTGACTATTTTGACCATTTATACATCACTTTTAGGTAACTATTCTGACCATTTATACATCACTTTTAGCTAACTATTTTGACCATTTATACATCACTTTTAGCTAACTATTTTGACAATTCATACATCATTTTTAGCTTACTATTTTGACAATTCATACATCACTTTTAGCTTATTATTTTGACCATTTATACATCACTTTTAGCTAACTATTCTGACCATTTATACATCACTTCTAGCTAACTATGTCAACCATTTATACATCACTTTTAGCTGACTATTTTGACCATTTATACATCACTTTTAGCTAACTGTTTTCACCATTTATACATCACTTTTAGCTTACTATTTTGACAATTCATACATCACTTTTAGCTTACTATTTTGACAATTTATACATCACTTTTAGCTTATTATTTTGACCATTTATACATCACTTTTAGCTAACTATTCCGACCATTTATACATCAATTTTAGCTAACTATTTTGAGCATTTGTACATCACTTTTAGCTAACTATTCTGACCATTTATACATCACTTTTAGGTAACTATTTTGACCATTTATACATCACTTTTAGCTAACTGTTTTCACCATTTATACATCACTTTTAGCTTACTATTTTGACAATTCATACATCACTTTTAGCTTACTATTTTGACAATTTATACATCACTTTTAGCTTATTATTTTGACCATTTATACATCACTTTTAGCTAACTATTCCGACCATTTATACATCAATTTTAGCTAACTATTTTGAGCATTTATACATCACTTTTAGCTAACTATTTTGACTATTTATACATCATTTTTAACTAACTATTTCAACCATTCATACGTCACTTTTAGCTGACTATTTTGACCATTTATACATCACTTTTAGCCTACTATTTTGTCCATTTATACATCACTTTGAGCTAACTATTTTGTCCATTTATATATCACTTTTAGCTTACTATTTCGACCCTTTATACATCACTTTTAGCTGACTATTTTGACCATTCATACATCACTTTTAGCTAACTATTTTGATCATTTATACATCACTTTTAGCTTACTATTTCGACCATTTATACATCACTTTTAGCTTACTATTTTGACCATTCATACATCACTTTTAGCTTACTATTTTGACAATTTATGCATCACCTTTAGCTTACTATTTCGACCCTTTATACATCACTTTTAGCTAACTATTTTGATTATTTATACATCACTTTTAGCTTACTATTTTGACCCTTATATATCACTTTTAGCTAACTATTTTGACCATTCATACATCACTTTTAGCCAGCTATTTCGACCATTTATACATCACTTTTAGCTAACTATTTTGATTATTTATACATCACTTTTAGCTTACTATTTCAACCCTTTATACATCACTTTTAGCTGACTATTTTGACCATTCATACATCACTTTTAGCTAACTATTTTGATCATTTATACATCACTTTTAGCTTACTATTTCGACCCTTTATACATCACTTTTAGCTTATTATTTTGACAATTTATTATTTTGACAATTTATGCATCACCTTTAGCTGACTATTTCGACCCTTTATACATCACTTTTAGCTTACTATTTTGACCATTCATACATCACTTTTAGCTAACTATTTTGACAATTTATGCATCACCTTTAGCTTACTATTTCGACCCTTTATACATCACTTTTAGCTAACTATCTTGACCATTTATACATCACTTTTAGTTTGACCATCTAATTTGACCATTTATATCTTACTTTAAGCTAAGTATTTCAACCGCTTATCCATAATTTTTAGCTGACTATTTCAATCATCTACTACATTACTTTTAGCTATCTGTTTAGACTTTTCACGAATTCGTAATAGCAACTCTTTCTTTTCCAAAGTTCCCACTAGCAACTGCAGAAGTACCCCCTGAGGTACAAGCACGCCTGGTTGGGGATCACTGAATACAATAGCAACAACATCTAGGTCAGTTTCCTGACTGCCACTTGTGTTAGAAAAAGACTGTACAGATAGATCAGTTTGAAACATTGTGAGATGTTAACTGAGCCTATTACAGTCAAATCTAACTGAATTTGGGGAGGCAACAACATCAGCGCTCTCTGGAGCGACGTATAGCCTGCTATAAGCAACAAATAACAAATCACATCAAAAAAACTCATCTGTTGGGAAGACACAGGTAACGTGCCCAACCCTATTTTCTCTGTCTCTAACTGAGAAGTGCTGGCTGTTCAGGGTCGAGAAGTGTGAGTGCCGGGGAGCGGGGCCTGCTGTGCTGGGGAGGAAATTCTCAGGGCGATCGATGCGGAGGATTAGGGCCGGCTTTGGGGCTCAGAGGCCTGGATCTGAGCAGTATTCTCAGTGGGGCCCCTGGGAGAGCTAGAGAGGAAAGCTGGAGGAGAGAGAAGAGGAGGGCCAGGGGATAGAGGAGAGAGAGGCTAACCTGGAACTGTCAGGAGGCTGAGAGAGGGTTGGCCAGGCTGGGAATAGAGGAGCGGTCATGGTCCCAGTTGACATTATGAATGGCGCTGAGTCTCTGCCACCCACTCAGATAAACACACACTGGCCAGTCTGACTGGATAAGCTGCGGCGCAAAGAGGAGATTTAATGTAACAACAGAGAGCGAAAACAGACTGACAAACACAAATGAAGTTGGTTATTTCGTCTCCTTACACTCCATCTTTTAATTTTCTTCAGGCCAAATCGGTAGTTGTCTCCTAACTTGATGAGTGCAGCACACAACAATAGGCTCCCTCCGTCTGTGTGTCTGCCTCTGATGCTCATGATTGGTCAGCCCGTTCGCCAGCTCGCCGCTCTCCCCCGGGTACAGACGGTTGGATCCATGATTCATTTTGCAATGAGGAAAAAAAAAGGAGAGAGCGCATGTGAGAGAAGAAACAGCCAAGACCACTGGGAAATTATACGGTGGAGCGGCGTGGTGGATCTGGAATTAAACGGCATAATTAATCAAGCAAAAAAACAAGCACGTTGCTCATACATTTATTATTTGCATTTTTTCCACTTCAGGAGATGTAATCAGCAGATATACGTCGGGGCCCCTGATCCATGTCACGGGGACCTGGAGGCCGAGCGTCCTATTCGACCACTGACCCTAAAAGCGTAAAGTGGGATCAGTTCTGCTCAAGGCTTGATTTTTTTTCCCACTGACTACCATCTCCACACAATGCCCTCTGCCTCCGAAGTAATCTCCACAACAAGCAGAACAAGTCCCACAGAATAATGTTGTTGTCTGCCCGTCCTTTAAATTAGGGTGCCTGCAAAATTGGGTTCACAACTCTGGGCCCTCTGTGGAGTTGTTCTGCATTATGCAGTGTGCGCACTTGACCTGATGAAGAAAAAACTAGACAGTTTTAGAAAGATAGCGTGGAAATATCACAGCAATATGTTCCCATAGCGGTAAGAGGCTGACAAATGCATGTAAACACCCCACTTAACAACTTTAAAATAACTAAATCACCAAGCATAGCTGCAAAGGTCACATTAGGTTGCGTGCCAAAAGCAGCACTTGCTAAAGTCATGCGCACTCCTGTTTGTCCATCATACTGTATCCTTATAACAGCTACTTTTTCTGATTTTGACATATGTGATTCTCAAGACAGGTCTCTGCTCAATAACAGCGCAGTTTCTTTAACAATGCACCTGCAATTTGGGCACAGATAATTTGACTTGTTTGAAACCCACTTTGAAAACTCATTTATCAGAGCAGTGATTGCTGGGTCTGTTTTGTACAGTCTTTTTTGCTGCTGACCAGCATGCAACCTAATACGACCTGATATTTGTAGGAATTTTTGATAATAATTTAGTTACTTAAACGTCCTTTTTCATGTGGCATTTGTGGGATTCTCCCTGGTCATTTTTGCTGTAATATTTTCAAGGTATATTTGCACAGTTCCTCACTGACTACATTTAGGAATCCAAAAGTTGTTGCCCCAATTTTCCAACATGAAGCACCTTTAAACCTTTTAAACCCCGCAGCACCAACTGTCACATGTTGCAGACGTTAATCAACTACAATATGAGCAAAGTGTTCGGTTCACTCCAGGTTAAAGACAAAAGGCGACTGAGCCTTTTCAGTTCTTGCTCCATTAGCTGACTCTGTTCACGTCTTTAAACCTCGTCTGACTTTTACAGATCAGCCTTTCCTGACACTTGATAGACTTACTGTGTGTATGGGTGTGTATGCATTTGCAGCCATGTGCACATGTCTGCATGCTTACAGGTATATATGTGTTTAAGTTGGTGAAGGCGTATGCATATGCTTATGTTTTATTAGTATCACTTTTGTTCTGCATTTTCCTCTTCTGGGAAAGCTCTACAAATAAGGTTATTATTATTATTATTCCTTTCTCAGATTGGTTGTAATGGTGTTTGGACTCCTACAGATGGCAAAACTGTTGGATTTTAAAGTTAGCAAAAATAAGCATAATTTTGTGTGTTGCGTTTACTGTTTCCTACCTTGTTGAGCCTCTCATGACCCCTCAGATTGCTTCTGTGACACATCAGGGCGTCCTGTCTTCCAGGTTTGGAACAACTGACCTTAAAGATAAGGAGTCTATTTAGTAGAAACACTGCACGTACAGTTTATCTTTGCAAACTACCTATATAGCTTTCTAATTTTGATTTATTATTAGTTTTGTACCTGGTGATCAATTAAGTTAGGCTATCTGATCTTGTAATACAGGATGGTGAAGATGTCATAAAGCACAATGTCACACTGAGGTATTAATAGTGGTAATGTGTCCATGGCTGTGAGAGTATAAAAGGTTGTTGTTATTGTAGGAATATTGATGTTTTTCTCCCAGGATACAGAGCATCGCTGCGTTTACACGCTTCGCACATGCACTTCATCTTTCACCTAGATCTCCTGCGCCTCCGCCAGATGTACCTAACCCTCATTATGCCCATTATACATAAATACATCCGCCAAACAGTTTGAAACGTATCACTTTGCTGCTGGTCAATACGGCTTGTTCCTGGAGCGCCGTCATCAATCGAGCCATCAATATGGAAATACCACTGTGACCCAGACATTAATCAATGGGCTCCTCGGGGAGGAGAGGGAGGGCAGGGGCACCTAAAATCATCAATGAGACGGATCGGCCCGCAGTCAGGCTCGGACAGTCCGTATTGATAAGAGCATTTCCACCTGTAGCGGCCGCAGCGGAGAGACAGGCCGCATCTGAATTCAATACCCGCCGCCGCAGCTGCGAGCTCGAAGCCCAGAAAGACACGGTTGAGCGGAGATACGTGCCTCGACTCATCATAAGACTAGTCTCTTTTTCTCCATATATGTCCCCTTCCTCCTCCTCTCTGTCTACCTCACAACTTTTTTTTTTTTTGGTCATGCCTCGCACTAAAGAAGCACATCACGCCTCTAATACAGAGCAACAATGACTTCAAATTAACTTCTTTGTCTTTATTCCGAGGCTTACTTTGCCGAGCTCCCCTCCTCCTCCTCCTCCTCCGACTCCTCACACAATCTCTGGAGTTTAGTCAAACCCTTTTTCCTCCACCAACTTCAAACTGTGAGAGGGGAAGTGTAGCTCGACATCAATGAGAAAAGTCTTCAGATGCTAGTCTCACGCATTCATCTCACTGTGAGCGCGGGATTAAAGCGTCGTCTCACTGTTGACATCCAAACCTTGACCTAATCAATTAGGTCCATGCTCGGCGTTTGCCTCCTTTACCCGGATACAGCAGAGCTATGGATGATGGGTAGTGTGGGACAAGTCAGCCTCCTAGTGGCGAGTTTGTGCACGCACAAGGAAAGGCAGCAACATGCCTGTGAGGACATTTTATTAAAGAAAATTGGGATTTTAGATAACTGTAAATTAGTTAAATGGATTATGGGCTATTTTAACTTTGCAAATTATCATCTTTGCACCAATCCTGGCATCCCTGACAGCCCTGAGTGCCTACATTGGCCTGTAAAGCAATGTTGACGATCCCCGTATTTGACTTCCAATCAAATCCCACACCGCTCTCTCCCTCGTGACACTCCTTAAAGGTTAGAGTTCAAGGGTCATGTGTCCTGTGTGCACACGGGCCTGCCCTTTTCATTCCCAATCAGCTGCGCTCGCTTTTTTTTTCTTCCTGTGCCAGAATGGAGAGAGATGCACCACAAAGGTCATGGACATGGATTTCCTTTGGTTTGACTCAATGAAAAGGTCAGATGAGGGCACCATGAAATGGCAGTGAGGCCTTCACATCGCCCTCACAGGGACCCGAGTCCTTACATCACCCTGAAAATGGCACAGGCGGAGCCCTTCTCGGGCCGCTCTCAGAAGAACCGGGAGGGCCCCGTGGGGTGCTGTGACCTCGCCTGGTGCCCCATGTGGCTTTAGTGGCCCTCCAACAGCTTGCAGAGACAGCAGAGCTACACACTGTGATACAATGATTATCACAAGTTGAGTGCAACTAAACTTTTAGGAAGGTTTATAAATTAAAGTACGCACGTCTTCCTGTGACTGTAAATACTTGTATTTCTATTTAGGACACAGTAACACCTAGGGTGGATAGATAACTGTTCTTCACCTACTAGTCGTGTACACACTGTGTGTTTTGTTGCTCCACCCAAAAACTGCATCCTGGGCCGGCCCGCTGTATCTCTGTTTGGCATTTAGAGGAGCAGAGTGACCATTAATCGTAAGGTGTGTGACCGTCCACATGCCAAAGTGTCCTTGACAAAGACGTAGAGCCTGGCCTGCCATGATAATTATGTTATCCACTGATCGAGGTCATGTCTATATATCTGATGTTGCCCTTGTGTTCACGTTTTTTTTTTTTGGTTGTTTTTTTTTACATAAGAATGTCAGCAACATTTTAGCCAGCATGATGTCAGATTAAACAGCTGGGTTTTCCCGACCACTGTATGACTTGGACACAGTGCCTAAGCAGAATGAACAGAAAAAAACTGCTGAGTCATATAAAGCTGCCATTTCTGGTCAGACTTAAAGTTCATTGCTCTTTGTTATGTTACTTTTTATCTGCAAATACAATTGTCTTAAAATGACAGTATCATTTTGCAGTTATTTCTGAGACTAAACTAAGTAGTTATCATGACACGCCTATATAGACCCCCAGACTGCTCCTACTTAAAGCAGAAACATCTGTAAAATGGATGTCATGTATCTTAATCAGTGACTCAGCAGGAAGTTGAATATACGATGCAGACCTGCATGTGGCTGCTACATGTTTGCCATACGCAGGGACAGATTTCTGAGTTAGTTTGTCAAGCTAATTATCTTGGAATATAAAATCTAATACGTAATATTTCAAGTTAATTTCCAGACTAACATGCATACTGCTTATTCTGTCTTGTGTAATTCTACTTTTCAGCAGTTTAATTAAGCTATCTTTATAGTCTTTATAGGGAAATACTGGATAGTTTCACCTCTTCAGGTCTCTTAACTTTTGTTTGTTAAGTTGTGTAGAATGCACCTGGTGAAGAAATCAAACTTTGTGAAGATATCAGGCAGTTTAAAAAGAGGTACGAAGACAGTATTTTCATAATGTACAGACACGATTAGATGGATTGTAAAGCACACTCAGGGTGATACTGTTGTCGGTGTTCTCAATTTGTATTTTCATATTTGTTTTGTATACGGGTAACACTGGTTATCAGGTATTAAAAAGTGCAGTGGGGTAAATGTGTGGTTGATCGATGGTGAGGAGAGTGTATTTATGTAATAGTTTGATTAGTGATGGATTAGTATAGTTTGGGATTGTGGGTAGGGCTAGACTTCCTGCTCCTTTTCGGACATGAAATGTAAATTTATGTTTCTCATTGTGAGTCTGTTCATGATTTATTGTTTGTCTCTGTTTTGTAGGATTTTTTCTACAATATATTCTATTCTATTTTTTCAAATGTTCAAAAATAAATAAATCAAATTGAACTGAAAGAGTAAACGAAGGAAGGCAAATCTCTCATTTTGGTAAAACTGGTCACAACCACTGATGAGGGGTTGCAAAAAGACGTCTTTTTTTCATGTTGTCACAAGCCAGAGAGGTTGGGAACCACAAGTGTGGACCATTTCTTGCCTAGAGCTGCCACGATTATTCAATTAGTTGTCAACCATAAGATTAATCGCCTTCTAATCTCATAATCGATCTGGGGTTTTTTTTTAGGGGAAAAAAAAGGCAAAATTCTCTGATTTCAGCCTCTTAAATTTGAAGACTGTCTAATTTCTTTACCCCTTTATGACGGTTAACTGAAAATCTTTGGGTTGTAGACAAAACAAGACATTTGGGGATGTCATCTTGGGTTTTGGGAAACACTGATCAACATTTGTCACCATTTTCTGACATTCTATAGACAAACAACTGAATGATCAATCAAGAAAATAATTGCCAGACTAATCAAGAATCACACTAATAATATACCTTCATGCCTGTGCACAATTTTCTGACTTAAACAATAGATTTGGGAAATTTGGATGAGTGTTACCTCACAGGAAAAGTCATCAGTGCCAAGAATGCATTACACTAAATGCATACTGTGTCCCAGGACGTTCACATTTTTTCTCAAGCTTGATCAGGACATCCTCACCTGTTTCATGTGTCAATAATCACTCGTGTAACAAAGAGACAAGAAGCAGAAGCTTTACAAGATTTGATTTATTAACTATGATACAGATCACATAAGGCCTTGCTGTATACACCATTCCCATTGAGACAAATTACCATACTCAGCAAATAATGACAGTTTTTTTGTTTGATGTTATCTTTTCACTTTACAGTACTTCATTTTTTTTTTTATTATTTTCTTTTCCCCCCATTATTTCTTAATATTTTTTTTAATCATCTCTTAAATAGTGAGAGTGGTGGAGCCCTCTTCCTTGGTTGGGAAGAAATCATGCACTATACTGGGCTGGTCTCTCAATCGTTCACAAAGAAATTGTTAAAAAAAAAAAAAAATGCTTTGTATTTTTTAATTATTAAAATAAAACATAAAAAGAAACTTTTTTTTTTCTATCACCACTGACTAAAGGGCAAAGTGTTAGACCCCCTAACATACCAATAAACAACCATTTGAATATAGTTTTGCTTGTTTCTCATTTTAACTTAACAGACATCTGTCACCATTGTTGCAAAACAAAACAAAAAAGAAAAATAAAAGCAATGCAGCCACATAATATCGCTGAACCAAAGTCACATTTTTAATTCAATTGTTCTTCTAAACTGTCACTTTGCTTCCCATCTTTCCCTCGACCCTTTTTTCCACAGTCTTTGGCTGCCTCACAGTCAGTTCAGTATTAACACATTGATATACACAGGCAACGCCACTGGCCGGCGTTCACACACAAGTACCAGTGGTCACCCCTCCTTCCTCCCTCCGTCTCCCAAATAATGATCCCATTCACCCGTTTGCTGTCTGTCTTCCCTCCCTCTTGCTCTCCCCAATCTCTCCCCCATCTCTCTCACACTTTCTCTGAGGATCAGTGTGTGTAATCTGGACGAGCTAACAGGGTTACACAGCGGGGTAATGACCGCAAGGAGAACTGCATTCCTCTCCTTCACGTTTATTTGGATCACGCTGGTGTCTGGCCGTCTGCCAAGCACAGCTTGCTAGCATGTTAGCTCAAACCCACCCACCCAAACACACACTTAATTCCTCTATCCTCTAATCACACGCACACACAAATACACCCACACACAAGGTAAATAGGTAGTGTAGACTTATAAAAGCTCCTTTAGGAGTTCAGTGATTGGTTAAAAGGTTTTTCTCTTTTTCCTTTTGGGCAGAGAGGACAGTCTGCGGAGACATGCAGAGAGGCAATTCAGTGTCAAACAGAATAAGTGACCTTGGCGAGCATCTGCTTAACATTAACACACATAGGTTCACATGCGCACGCACTTTCTCAAGCTCTCTCTCTCTCTCTCTCTCTCTCTCTCTCTCTCTCTCTCTCTCTCTCTCTCTCTCTCTCTCTCTCTCTCTCTCTCTCTCTCTCNAGTCATGCAGACGGATGAATGGACTGTCTGTTCTGTCTGCTGTCTCTCCCAGACCCAACTGTCTCTCTTGGACTAGGAATGACTAGGGGGATGTGGTGGCATAACAGTGACAGCGGGGGGAGTCTGGTGTAGTGGTTACACTCTTGCAAATTATATTTCAAGTCCACAGAGAGCAGGTTTGAGTCTCCTTTCTGGAGGCATGACGCTGTGTCCTAAGAGGACAGCGTGCTGAGGCGTGGAGCTGTGGTTACCAATTATTTCCAACAATAAAAAGCCTCTCCTCCCGCCTGTCAAAGCGAAAAGCCTCGCTTCCAGCTCTTACTCTCTGGCCTGTAATGCTACATTGTGCCTCAATCTCCTAAGTCTTCATTTCCTTCCACTCAAATATGGCGTCTGGGAAGCGGCATGTACTCCTTTGCAAAGGGCTGAGTGCTTTGGTGAAGTGGAAACTAACAACAAAAGACAGAGAGGCAATTTTATTCACTGCACGTCTAATCAACTGCAATGTAACCACATGTGGCTACAGAGCTTGAATCTATATAATCTCATTGATTTGTACCAGATTTAAAACTGCCGTCATTTCTTATTTTTACACTCTTACATTTCATGAGCTCTAAAGTTAATTTTACCTGATATACAGTGATGAAAAATCGTGACAATTGCACCTAGAAGAGAATCTGACGCTACAAAAACCACAGTAGGAAAATGGTGCTACGCCCATGCAGTAGTGGATGTGAGGTTATGGCTGCGATACCCATTTCTTCCTCTAGATGTCAGTGGTGTGCTCCCAGAGAGAGAGAGTAGGGCGGACTGACAATAAAGTGAACGGTGGCTGTCATGTCATGGCAGCTCCAATTTAAAATGTGCCTTCAAAGTGCTCAGAAAAGTGCTTTTTGAACAAGGTCCTCACTGTGGATAACTGCAGCACTGAACTCGCTCGTAAAAACCACCACAGCGTGAAAGAAGCGACATGACAGGTGAAGGTCCAACACTGGAATTATTCCCACTATCTGCCTAATGCAGGGAAATTCAGGTAAACCAAAAAGGCATGGATACATGCACACGCAGACAGATAGACAGTCACACAGACACTTACAGACAAGGCCACTCATTGAGCGATGGGCCCGGGTTTCTCTGTTTCCCAAGATTTTGTCAAATGAGGGACAGAATAAAAAAACGCATCAGGACAGTAGGAATCTCAATATAGAATCAAGATTTAGACCAATTACTGTGTTTACATGGACAGGGCATGAGGTTGAAGTTCAAACCCAGAGAGAGAGAACAAACAGGAGACTGGGAGGAGCCTTCCCAGAATGCAAAGCGATGTTCCCAAAATCCTTTGCTCCAATTTGCTGCCTAGAAGATCCGGTCGGTTGAGATTTTTTTTTTATTCTGTGCTTGGCATACTGCCTCAACTGAAACTGAATTTGTCTGCATGTGTGTGGCTCTGTGAGGGGTTGATAGATAGGAATGCGTGTGTCGCGGAGGACAGAACATCCTGTCGGATGAGTGGTAACACGTGTTTCTTGCTTAAGTCCTCTGTACAGTGGCGAAATAAACAAACGTGTTCAGGACTTGCTCTCTGCTCCACTTTGTCCCAGCCACAGCCTCCCGGGTCGGTACAGTAGGTGGGAGGGATTGCAAAAAGACGGGTGCCGTCCACCAAATTTCCCAGCGCAGTTAGAGGCGAAGCGTTTGAGGAGAATGGTTGTCGGAGGCACACCGGCCACTGGGTGTTTGTGTCAAGTGTGTGTCTGTTTGTGTGTGTGGTGAAGTAATCCCAACATAACAAGAGTTCACATTCTCCTTTCCACCTCACTTCCATTTCCCTCCCTGAGTCCCTTTGACAGTTACTGGCAACGTCTCACTCATTAGTGTGTTTGTGTGTAGGTTCTCTATAAGGCAAGGAGGGCAGGTCTAGATGAAGTGAGACTGAGAGACAAAGGGATAAAGTGGCGAGGAGGGGGAAAGATCATACTGCCAGTTCAGAGGCTCTTCAGTGTTCCCCTTTTCTTCCTTGTGTGTGTGTCCATTTTTCTAAAAGCAACAGAGGGTCAAACGCCCCCGTCTTCTCCCAAACGTGTAGGTTTCTCCCTGTACATACTGCATCTCACTCAATCTCTCCCGACTTCTCTTCCTACCTCCTGTTCTCGTTTCAATTTATCTTCAATTCCTTCCCAAACTTCAAAATCTCTTATTCTAAACCCTTAAATCTCTCTGAATCTTGTTATCAGTCTTTTTTTTTTCCTCTTTCCCTTGATCCCTGGTTCACAGCGTGTGTTGTTCCGTAGGGGGGTGATGGGGGTGCAGCGAGGGCGGCAGCAGGGCTGGGATCGGGGACTGAGGAGTAGGAGGTGGAGAGTGGGGTGGGGACTGATGTTGATGGTGGTGGTGGTGGTGGTGGTGGTGTTGGTGGTGGATAGGAGGGCCGTAGTGTGGGATAACAGGAGGGGTGGCCGGGAGGACGTAGGGAGTCGGGGACGGAGTCGGTGAGGATGAGTAGCCTCCAGCCATGCAGGAGTAGGCCGAGGTTCCGCCCCCAGAGGAGAGCGTAGAGGTGGGGGAGCCGGGGAGGCCGTCGGCTAGAGGCTGATTGTAGAAGAAGTACGCGCACTGGTGGATGAAGCTCTCGATGATTGTCTGGTAGGTGCGGGTGGCAGTCAGGGCGTCCATGGTGGTGAAGTCTGGTCTCATGAGTGTGGGCCAGAAACAGATGGACAGGTTCTCACTGGTCATCAGGTTCAGCTTATTGTGCTGGCTCACCCTGCGAAACACAAAGAAACCAAAAGATGAAATTAATAAGTCACAAATCATAACCTAATTTTCAAAATAACATGTCATAAAAGGGATGCTTCAAATGATCAAAACCTGATGTCCTCTTAATCTCTTGATGACATAAACCATATCATTACAAAGGTCTGTGCTCCTAATGTGGCATAAATTCATACAGCAGGGGGCTCTTATTTTCTAAAATGGTCTTATAGAAAAATCAACTCTGGTGTATACTGTGTTTTTATTGTTGATTAATCTGCCAATAATTTCCCCCCAGCTCATAGGGTGATGTCATCAAATGTCTTGTTTTGTCCAGCCAGCAGTCAAAAATCCAAAGATGATAAAGCAGAGAAGAGCACAAGTCATCACAATGGAGGAACTGTAATTATAAAATGTTTAGCATTTTTGCTTAAAAGTTACTCCAACGATAAATCGACAATCAAAATAGTGGCAGATTAATTTCCTGACAATCCAACCAGTCAGTTAATCCCCACAGCACTAACAGTTTTGCATTTTAAAATAATTTGTGAGGCTAGGAGCTCAATGCTAATGCTAATCAAAGACTGATTTATACTTCCTAGTTTCATTTGAGGGAGGTTAAGTATCTCTTTTTTTTACATTAAGAAAAAAAACTGTGGAAAAACAAGCTTAATTTTGTGCAACTTTTTTTTCCTATTCCTTTTATCATCTTGTGACCCCTCAGATTTATCTTGGGACCTCTTGGGAACCACTGATCTGTACTATAAGGTGTTTTCCCTTGGTAACTGCATACCTTCAAGGGCTTTCTTTCTGTTTGCATTTGCACCGCCAACAGAAACACTGACGTAATGTATCAAAGATTCTTGTATTTCGCTTTGATGAGTCAAAATTGTGCTGTAAGCTAAATGCACTTTTAATATAGCACCTTTCTATTTTACTGTCACGCATGTCACATTCACACTCACATTCACACACTACTGGTCGAGGCTACCACACAAGGTGCAGCCTGCTACTTAGCTAAAACACACTCTCACACACCGGTGGCACAGCCAAGAGCAATTTGGGGTTCACTACCTTGCCCAAGGATACTTCGACATGCAGACTCGAGGAGGCCGGGGATCGAACCGCTGATCTTCCCCTCTACCTCCTGAGTCACAGTTGCCTGTGGGCTGTATTTCCCCTGATACATGTATGCTCAGTATGTCTGTTTTCTTTCATTTTTTTCTTTACAAGCTGTTGTTTGTGTTTTGTGTTGTCTGTTGTTTACACAGCTAACGGGTTTTTAAAAATGGTGGTTGCCAGTACAGCATTGGCTCATGTGTTTGACTAATCAGCATACACCTTGGTCACTCATAGTTCCTTTGTACTCTCAAATTGTGGCTAAAAAAAGGTCAATCAAAAGGGCGGTCTAAAGACTTTGATTGTTCATAGTTCTTGCGAGCAAACATAATAAAAAGGGGCGTACTTAGTTCCTCTAGCCTGGAAACGACTGTACAGTATAGTATGAAATTAGGCACAGCAGTCATCCACATACAAATAGAGGTTAAACAACCGCTGCATTAACACGTATCATGACTCAACCTGAGTAAAACAACCTCTATTCTGTCAGTGAGCTAGCTTCGGTGATGTCACCGCTAGGTCACTTGACCGGGTGACCGGCAGTGTAGTCAGCACGGCTGTCAGAGGCAGACTCTGACCCCGTCACTCACTCACTTGTTCAAGTGGCTGATGACATATTTGAAGACCTCGTAATTCTCCTTGGGGAAGCGGCGCAGAATGTCCTTCATCGTCTGGAAGCGCTGCTCCCTATCGTTGATCTCTGAATGGTGGCAGAAAGACGAGAGAGAGGTTAGAGGAGTGAGGAAAGTGGCTGAAAGAAAAGATTAGGAGAATCTGAGGAAAAGATGTCAGGGGAGTGAGAGTTAAGATGAGGAGGGATGAGGAGGGATGGGGAGGGAGGGGAGGGAGTACAATGGAGAAGAGGAGAGTTTGAAGAGCATAGTGAAAGCAATTGGACTCAGCTCTCAAAAAATCTGTGCAGGACACAGTGATTTCATCCTACAACAGTGCGAGTTTCACACATCGCAGTCATGAAAACACACACACGATTCAAAGGGACTCCACACTACAGTTCTCAAAAAAAAAAAAAAAAATCGGCCAACAAAGACCACACACATTCCAGAGGAAAAAAATACACCCATAACAATGTCCTACAGATTGCAGCAAATCACACACAAACACACACATACACTGGGTGTGTTAAGCCTGATGGCAGCAAGGAGTGAGTCAGAAAAGCTGACGTCACCAGCTAATACAGTCCATCCTGTGTGTGTGTGTGTGTGTGTGTGTGAGCGAGGCAGAGAGCAGCAGTGGGAACAGCAGATGTTCTCGTCCACATCACAAACATGATTTACAATCAGAGAATTTGAGTTTGTATTCCCACAATGAGGTCAGCGTGGATCAAAAACAGATTTGAGGCGTAATGACTTAACATAGCCCCAGTTCCTCCTGCCGTACATCCATCATCTGTAATCAAAACTTAACTTCCTACAGCTTATTTAAAGTAACGTCACCATGACAATATGCGCTAAAATCCACACGCCCAGCTCTCTCTCTCTCCCTCTTTTTCTCCACCTCTTAGTCTGGGTGACAGAACGACAGCTCAAATTCTGAAAATGCTGAGCACAATTTGCTATTTTCGACCGAATGAAGGCTTTCTTGTCTCTAAACTCCACCTCACTTTTCTGTTTTCACTCTCTCTTCCTCTATTGTGGCACAGACTGCAGGAGCTTTATCAGGTCTCTGTCACGGCTGAAGGGTCTCGCCGGGGCCGTTAAAAAAAAACAACCCCACACACACAGAGCTCGGTGAGTGACAGCAGCCTCACGGCCTGGGGGTAAATCTCTGGCGCGATGCAAGACTAAGCTATGCCTTAAATCTCCATTCCGACAGATTACAGGACACAAAGAGAAAAAGAGAGGCCGTGGAGAGCGTAGGAGCGCCCTCGTTTATCTAACATATGACTGTTTTTTCATGACTTCATCCAGACCCCGTTATCCACATTGCTCCTGCATCCCTCCATCATGTGCAATCATCCCCACATCCTTCCTCTCCAAGCCTTAAATATTCTCTCCTCCATCCCTTTTTTCCTCCATTCCCCATTTCCTCACCGAGTGGCAAATCCAATTCTCCCCATGGATGGATTTGGATTGCAAGAGTTTTGCTTGTTAGGTTAAAGAAAAGTTACAAAGAAGGGAAAAGGATTTAAGGCAAAATCCAATACACCTCGGGTTTTTGTGAAGGACTCTCCCCCATATCCCCATGCCCCATGTGCCCTCACACCAGAGCCCCAGGACTTACTGAAGGCCTCCACCAGCTCTCCCTGCATGCTGTAGGGCACCAGAGGCTCAGGTAGCTCAGAGAAGAAGGCCTTCATGGCTCCGGCTACTGTGTTCATGGTGAAGTCTTTCTCCACCAGGTCCAGGTTGTGATCTGGAAAAATAATGACATGGAAAAAAGACATCTGAAGAACAAAACTCATATCACAATTTACCATGCATACAGTAAATAAGAGAGGTGGCTGCTTTGGAAATGTTGGCTCACCACTGACTGGGCTGTGAAATCACATATAGCGTGAGACAATAAAACTGTCAGAGATTGTTCTATAGTGTTTATACCACTTTTTTTTATTAAAGGTCCACCTAGGAATTTTTACACAAGCTGTAGTAGCTCTCTGGAACAATGCCATCAGAGAGCTGTACCAAGGTTAACACAAAGTTGAAAAGATGTCTCAAAATGCACCTGTTCTCCCTGCTGTAGACTTTTTATTTCATATTTTCTTTCCTTTTTGTGTTATGTACCTTCGAGTACAATGAAAAGCTGATTTATTATTATTAGCAGCCCGTCGTATTACTGAGCCAAAACTGCACACATTCAACAAGACAGCATGGTGGCTTGACAAATCAATGAACAGGAGTGTTTTATGGAAATAATGGACTTTTATATGAGTTTTGCATCAGTGTGATTTAGTCTGTTATTAAAGTCTGGTATTAAATTTTCTGGATCAAAAACTGACATGCCCGTCTGGTTATTGATTTTCAGGAAAATGTACTAAATCACGATGAGATATTACAATGTGAAATTACACTTGTGTGCGCACTTGGGTTTTTATCCATATCGCTCACTTAAAATTCACTGTTGGTGGTTGTTTTGGGATTGTGCAGACAGCTTGTAGACAAGTCTGCACAAACAGGCCTGTTCAGTTCATCATTTAATCAATATGACTAAATAACAAACAGCATCTTTGGTAATGTACCATAGGATCATTTTAGTTTACAAAGTGTTTCACTGCTGGAGAGATGGTCTTTTCATATAACTGGGCTGTCTATGCAGCAGAAAGACACAAACACTTTGTAAATTGGTGCTACATGACTAGAAAAAAAACAGAGGAAAATGGCTGTAGCATTTGCTTTTGCTCAAAAGGTAGAAAACCTGCAACTACCAGAATGCACTGCACTGCATCGGCCCAATAAACACTCCCGCTGGTGGACTGCGGCCGCCTGGTAAAAATAGTCTTGAATTACAGCCAAACAGTGCACTGAAATAAGGGTGTTCTCACATCTTAATGGACTCAAAGGGGTGACTCAGCATTTTTTGCGCATATGTGAACGCTCCAAGAGAACTCAGACCCCTCTAAAGCAAACCGAACTCAGACCACCGTTCGCTTCGCTTGTGGTGCGGTTCACTTAATCTGTGTATTGTGAACACAAAGTGCACCAGGTTCGCTTTGCTCTTTGCCTTTGTATTTGGCTCTCTACATTACATGCTATTGCACTGGGACACTTGGAAAAAACAAACAAAACCACATCAGTCTGCAACGCTTGAAAGGATGCAGGATGAGAAGTAGTTTGGTCCACTAAAGACACTGCACATCTCTAGATGTGGAATACAGAATACATCAAACGGCAACAGTCTACAGCACAGAAATGCTGAGGTTTTCCTTCAATTTTAAGTTCATCGAAGGGCTTCATAACTGAGAGAGAGTCCTCTTTCAAATGAACTGACAATGTGAACACAAAAAGAACCAAGTCCATTTTCTGTCGAGTTCGGTTCATTTAAAAAGGACTATATGTGAAAACATTTTAGATGAGAAATAGGCAAGACAGTTACAGAATCTTGGTTTATATTAGATCAGCACTATTTAGTTTTACTATTTGATCTCAGTTTTTCAGCCTCCATTTTCACAATACAGGTAACAGTATAGCGCCTGTTTCCTGTTCACAAATTCTCGTATTACAGCCAAACAGTTCACTAAAATATGTTTCTGAAAACATTTTAAATCAGAAATAGGCAATACTTAAACAGAATCTTGGTTCATATTTGATCAGCACTGCCTAGTTTTACCATTTAATCTGAGCTTGGTGTGAGTTTGAGGGAAGAAAAAGAGAGATCTACTTTTATACTCTTTACGCCTGTGGTGGCGGGCATATAAAAAGGCGGAAGTAAAATCTGTAGTCTGAGCCACAGCCCTAGAGCCAGTGCAAATCCGCAAAATGACACGTTTTATATAATTCCGCATATTTAAGTTGCAAGAGCAGCAGGGAGATCTGGGCGCTGGTTAGATGGAGGGATGTTTACCACACTTCATTTACACATACTCCCCACACTGTTATGATACAAGGCTGGTTGAAAATCGGCAAAGTGTCCCTTTAATTAATGCCCTGAAATAAAAGTAGAATGATCCATGGACAACTATAAAGTCGATTTGAGTAGAGAGAGACAGCTCAGACAGCCAGACAGCAAAACCACTAGAGCACCACTTTAGTGTGTGTGTGTGTGTGTGTGTGTGAAAGAGAGAGAAAGAGAGAGAGACTTAATTAAAAAAAAGCCATTTTCTGATAACTTTTTTTACTTTACAGAGGTAGTATGTGTAGAAAGAAGAGAGGCAAGAAATAAGTTAATACAGATACGGTTAGTGAGTTCTTGAACAGTCTGAGGAGAGCTCCCATTTTGAGAGTTTCCAAAGTGTGGTGCTTCTGATGCTGCTTTCTGCTGTAATGAGTTCTCTGAATCTTCAGGGGCCTGATGAAGTGCCATCTTCAGTATGGCTATGAGACACCTACGCCATAGTTCCACCTGTAATTGTCTTGTCCCATTGGCCGGAGGCTCAGAATGATTCAACGCGGGACTTCAACTCTGATTACCAGAGTTGGATTTAACCTCAACCAGGCGTAGACGCAAGCGTACACACACTCATACACAGGCCATCTCGCTCTGCTATCTATCTTGGCAGCGACATGCTTCATTAACCAAACCAATCTGGAGGTAATTAACTGCCCACAGCAGACAGACACACACATGGAGAGACACACATTGAGAGCACTTGTACATGCACATGTGTGAACATGCGCACGCACGCAGGAGCAGGTAGAAGATTGAGGAGGCAGCTCTACAGTCTAAAAGGAAGCAAAGGCCAATTCCCTCTGTAGAATTAATGCTCCCTGGTTAATTAAGGGGATCCAGGCTTGTTGTAGATAGAAGCAGACGTGCACACGCACATCTCTGTGGCCTTTTCTTCACACCTAGCATGTAAGTGTACAGCTGAAGCAATAATAAGCACGTGTACACTTGTACGTGTGAGTGGTGCAAGCAGAAAGTCACATACCTTTGTCAAATTCCCGCTGCATGCTCTCCATCTCGGCCTTGTTCCCGCTGACCCTGTAGATGCCCTCTGTGCTCAACCCTGGTGAAGAGAGAGAGAAGCACGTTCTTAGCTTTTCTTTTCGTGTTTAATTTGCAACAAGTATCAACTATTTATAGCAGCTAGTCAATCACCTCCAAGAACTCTTTGATACATCACGATGCGGAGAGAATAGATGCACTCTGAAAGGCTGAAAAAGTGGAGCTACTGCAGGCTGCTCTAATGGCTTCTCCCTGTGTCCCCTTCCATCTAGACACACTATTAGCACTATTTATTAAACCCATAAAGCACTCCTACTGGCCTGCTAAGAGCCCAATGGAGCACTGTGACAATTTGAGGCTACCTTAGAAGCCACACACTTAAAAATGGCTTGACTTGTACTGTGCCCTTCCTCTCACGCCTAACTTAATTTTTAGGATATTTGTTGAGGATTTGTTGCCTTTCTTCAGACACTAAACAGTCAGATTGCATCTCTGTTTACTGAGGTTTTGTGGCAAGTTTTTTAGCTCTTGTAATATCTATTTTCTTTTTCATGTCTACTAAGAGGTGCAAAATACATCCTATGACCAATAAAGCAAAGGAAACTGTCTTAAAATTTAACACCTGAAACATCAGTTGTTTTATCGAACACACACATAATAAGACCGCTGGCACTTTGGGAGGCTTTTAGACAATTTTGGTCAGTCTAATAGTTCAGACGACATAAACGCTTTCATGGCAGCAATAAAGAACACTGCAGCAAATTAAAAGATGCATGTAAAGGTGACTTAACAAGAGCTCCCCATTTATCACTATAAAAAATACAAGACAAAAGAGCAGGAGAGTAACAGTCTGCTATTTTTCATCCACTTCTGCCTTCCTGTTTCTCTTGCCTCCTGCTTCAATATGCATTTTTCCAGACTTTAAATGGCTCGCAGCAGGTGCAGTCGAGTGCGATATGATTGAAGCAGCCAATTAAAGACTTATTAAGCAGGCCTGTTGGATTTTATTATTTGTTTACAGTAATAATCCATCCTATTATAATCTAATAATCTAATACAGTTGGCAGTTTCAAAGTTTTAACATCTAACAAAAATCTCCTACATTGATTTTTCATAACCCCGGGAGTCACTGATCTTTTTGTTGAGCTGACAACCACTGACTAACCAAACTCATATTTCCTCACATGCTGTATAATTTTCATTTTACAGGGAATAAAAGCACAATAGCAATTTTAAAACTGTTCGCCCTTCAAAATATTTCAAACTCAGCAGCTGAAAACACTTGTGCAAAACATGTCCTACACAGGCCAGTGTCAGATCTTGTTTAGCATATCGTTTCACATATTAGTCTTTCTGAATAATCCCTGAATTAAACTGGGGTGACGCAAAATATATTTTTAATTTACAAATGGTAAAAAAACGGTCACAAAAAACTAGGGCTGCCCCCTGATAGTCGACTGCGGCTGTGGTTATTCCACAGGCTAGTTAATAACATGTTGGGCAGGACATCCAAAGTGTGGGATCATTTTGAGAAGGTGAAGGACGAACCCAAGGTGATATGTAAACTCATCTTCATTGGTCGACTACAAACATGACGTATCATCTGAAACATGGAAGTAGCTACATGCCCATTAGCCACTTAGCACAATCATTACTGCTTTGCAGACAGCATCATTAACAGGCGGCTCGCTCAGTGTGTGATGTGCACTTGTAGATAAAATATAGGCCTATATTAATGAAAGTTCATTAGTACGGTTTTGTATTTCTCTGTAATGTAGCACAGTGTCAACAATGTTACTGATACTATTCTTTCTCAGAGCTTGAACTCTCGTGTTGCTCCACCCAAAATATATAATTTAATAATTAAAATAATATAATAAACATGCGGGCAACTAGTCGACTAAAGGCCCTCAATGAAGACTATTGGTCGACTAGGAATATTCTTAGTCGGGTGCAGCCCCTTTTTGGAGCTGGACTATTAATTTGGAGCCCTGTTGCGATATATATATATATATATATATATATATATATATATATATATATATATACAGTTTGGTAATTAAACGCAGCCTACTCTGAGCACAGACGGAGCAGCAGAACACCAGGCGCAAAGAAAGTGAAACTTAACTGTTCATTAACTCATTTAAGATTGAACTGTTTACACCTTAAAACAACAGTGCTCTTATTTTGGTGTTGTCCATCACTTCTCCAAACCACTACTACTAAAAACCAGCTGTGTTACTGTGGAAACCGAGCACCCAGTGGTCCTGCACTGGCTCACAAACTTGCTTTCACTTGCCTCTGCAGCAGCAGATTCCAGGTTACAAAACAACAATACTGCAGAGTAACAGAATCCTTAACATTAAACGTAATGTTACATGAATTAAACTGAAAAACGTGTGTTGTAGCACTATGGAGAAATGTCTGGCTGAGTCCTTCCTGAGTCATGTTTAGCCTTGGAGGATGAGTAAATATAACCTCAACTCTTGTTTTTTCCACAATACATCCATGTACGCAGACATGTAAGACACAAACAACCCAGTCAAAGCCGGACAATGGCAGAAAAAAAAGGTACTTAGATAGCTGCTGTGAGTGAGCGCTAACTTCATCTTCCTTCATTAATATTTTTTTTCCAATTTATCTAAGATAAGTCTCCACCTCCCACCCTTTAAATTCTCACTTCGTTCCCACTTTGGTGGAGATTCGGGGAGACAAAGAGCAATCCAGAGGGAGTGAGGGAGATAGGGAGTGGCAGAACAGAGAGGGTGAGATAGAGAGAGGCAGGGAGGAAATGAGAGAGCTTTCAGTCAAGGCATATACAGCATCGATCTCCTCCTTCTACCAATCAATTATCCACAAAAGCTTTTCTAGCCAGACACTAGGAAAACAGGGATGGGAGGAGAGATAGGGAGAGGGGAGCAGTGTAGCAGCGGTGGGGAGAGGGTGTGAGAGATAGGGGCAAAACAGGACAAGTATGAGAGAGATAGTGGGGAGGGGGAGTGTGAGGATGCACAGGAGTGAGGGTCAGGACTGATGAAACAGAGAATGAGAAAAAAATAAAGGGATTAAGATAAAGAGAGGATATATAGAGGGATAGGAAATGCTTTTGAAACAACAAAACACATCAAAGATGGAGGTTGCAGGAGGATGACAAGAATGGAAGAGGAGCCCAAAAGCATCGGGAGGGGAGGAGAGTCAGAGGATGAAGAAGGCGAATAGAAGGGTTTAACAGTGATAGCCTGGAAAGGTGGGCTCTCACAAACAGACAACAGCATCCTCTTCCTCTGGGGTCAAACAAAGCGGCAGCGCTTCCTGGGGTCAATGTAAATATAAGCACTTCCTGTGGCAAACAAGTTTTTTTTGCATCTTCTAACAATGCCTTTTTAGTCCTGTTAGAAAATGCAACTTCCATTCCTTTGAGCTATTATCAAACTATACTATTACATTATCAGCTTCAGGGTCTATATCCTCATCTATGGTGACTTCACAGCTTCCAACACACCTGAACCTGCAGTCACACAAAGTCTCAGATCAATGTACCCACAGTTAGCGACCATTCTCCTGCACCATGCTACCTTCTGACAACACCCCAGCTGATCCCACATCAGCCCAGACCCCTGCAGCTGACTTCATAGTCCACCATGAAAACAGGCGGTGCCCTTTACGTCGCTATGGAGGCTCCTACGGCCAGCAGATATGCCCGCACACGCTAACACACATTCATCACCCCGGCACCCGTGAGCGGAACACACCGCGGCTACCAACGCCGAGAGAAAGCCAGAGCCGAGGAGAGATAACGGCAGTCACAATGGACTGATTTTATATAGCTGCTTTTCTACAAGCTCTGAATGCACGAAAATAACACAAAATGCCACATCTACTCCTATTATTCTCAAGGACAAAGGGAGTGAAGCTGGGAAGCACAATTAAGAGAAGGAACAAAGAAATAAGATGTTTGAAAAGAAATATAAAAACAGAAAAACAAGTTTTTCTCCAGTGCCTTTGTGTATTGCCAAAATATGCCTCTGAAAACGTATAAAGACTAAGAAAAAGTTTTCTAGTTAATCAACAATTCGGCTTTGTCTATGGGTAAAAAAATATGTTTTTACTACATACACCAAAGTCATCATTCAGAGTATGAACACAGGCCTGTAAGAGGATTATCAATGACATTTAAACAGATCAGAATAAAGGCAGAAAACACTGGGTTTGGCTTGGGAGTATTTTTGCTTCAAGAAGGAGGAAAGGGGAAGGATGTAGGTTAAAGCTGCAGGTCCAGGGTCAGCCTCACTACTTCACTCATCATGAGCTCACACTATAGAGACAAACATAGTGTCAGCACTGTATGGTAATTTCCCATGAGTGCCATTATAGCCACAGATTGCAGACGCAGATACAGGATAAGTAAAGTCTGACTTACAGCAACTACAATCGAAACTAAATGGCACATTGTAACTCATTTCCCCTCGCAGTCGCAGTAATTCTCTGTGTGGGTGTGCCATTCTGTACTGCATGTGTTAGTATGTAAACAAAGTGTTTCATCGTGCACACTCTTAATGGTTGTGACTGTGAGATGTGTGAAGCTACACTCCTCACACATGCATACACATATAAATAACACAGACGCAAGCTAAACACACGCAGAAAAGAGCTGAGCCCAAACATTCTTCCAATTTCCTACCTTGTGATATTGATCGGATGGAGGGAGCTATGGGGCAGAACATTACCTGGCAACCCCCCTGGCGAAAACACACCCGCCACACACACACACATACACAAAGCGTGCTGACAAGAGGAAGGAGAGAACGCAATGAAGGAGGGGGAGGAGGAGATGGAGGGGATAGCAGGGGGAGAAAAAACGCAGGGAATTGAGAGAGGTGACGATAGGACAGGGGAAGAAATAGAAATATGGGTTAGGATGAAGATGAAAGAAATCACATGTGACAAGTGAAGGTACTCGAGGAGACAGAAAGAGAGGAGGATGACTGGATCGGGAGGAGGAAGTAGAGAAACAAGGGCACAGGAGGAGAGGAGGAAACGGAGGATTAGGCGAGATACTAAAGTCAGTGAGTGGGGGTAAAAGGTGGAAAACATTCTCATGAGTCAGTTGATGTATACATAAACGCATATTCAACCACTTTTTTTCCGCCTTCATCCAGAACTAAGTGCCATGACTGCTCCAGTTAACACCTGAACAGGGGGAGGTGAAATCTAGCATGATGCCTTGTTATCTAGAGCCCTGCCCCTATACTCCTACACAGAGAAAGGCGGTGGATGTTTTGTGAGGCCGCAGTAATCCACAAATACAGAGTCTTTAATCAGGACAGAGATTACAGTGGAATGCACTGGCATGTCAGGAAGCAACAGCAGTGTTTTGACAAACACATGCAACTCATTTTACGGGAGGTAACGAAATGAGTGCACACTTTTATTGAACATTACTTAAATGTATGATTACGTTTCTTTGGTACTTAAGTAACTTGTATTATTGTCTGCATTTTTCTGGAAATTGGAGGGTGGATAGCAACTATGGGGGAGTTTACGTCACACAGTTTAGAACATTATTTTACATGATCCCAGTATTTTCAGCCCAAACATGTTTTGCAACCAGTTTAAATGAATTTATTAATAAATGAATACATAATTTAGTATTACTCTGCCACAGAGTTATTCCTGGCAGCATGGAGAGAGCGCTTTGAAACATCATTTGGACCTTTATGTCAAAAAATAAAACTGTAACACTTCATTTTACAGGTCCATAATGTCTTGATACTTCTGTGGGAAGTTTCCTGTTAAGAAATACAGTATATAATCTGATACTACGTATAGGAAGCGTAGCCTCTTTTTCTGAGACAGGTCTTTTTATTAGCTAGATATTAGTTGGTTGTGTTCAAATTTTCAGAGGGATTTCAGAGCGTGTATGGAGAAACTTATCTATCACAGTTGTCAGACAGGATTGCGTCGAATTCTTCAAGGTTTTTGGGGGCCTGCTTGTGAATCTTGAGAAAGTAATTTCACTTTCAAAACTTCAACAGTTAGTGTCCTCAGTTCCCAAACACTTGCTGGGTGTTGTTAAAAGAAAGGCGATGTAGCACGGTGGTAAACATGCCCCTGTCCCTGACCCCTGTAGATATGCTGCAGGCTTTAAATTCAGCATGAGTGTATATTGTGTACTGTATTCAATTGCACAAAGGTCAGAAAGCATTGCATTCTGTCTATTTATTTCTTACACAGTGTTCAGGGTTGTATTAAAAAATGTTGAGGTATTTGGTGGTAGAAAGGTGGCAGACTGACTCTTGACTTCAGTATCTAAAATCCTGGTTACAGCCCAGCTAAGAGACGTGTACAAATATCTATACATATGCATTGACCCTGAACTAAGTCGCCTCTGGTTTAGTAGTAACAGCTGGTGGCAGACTGAGAGACAAGCTGGCAGTCCTGGGGCAATGGGGCACCAGAAGAGCCTGGCAGGGGGTTTGGCATCTGGGCAAAAGGGTAGCAAGGTTAGGAGAGGCTATCCAACCACATCTGTGCTCCCAGTGCTTCCAGGGAGGAGACAGGAGGAGGTACGGGTGTGTGTGTGTGTGTGTGTGTGTGTGTGTGTGTGGATGACTGGTGGCAACAGTTTGAAAACCTGTTTCTCTAATCTACGCAACAAATTCAAGGTTAATCGAAGCAGATGAAAGTATTTTAGTTAAAACACATGGAGCCATTCTGACATTATGCTCCGTGACAAACCTAGTCGCTGCTTAAAATCCCCCTTGGCTTTTCGCATCAGCATCATTGGCCTGAATGAGGCTCAGATGACTCATTTTTAAGTTAACACTATGACCGTAACCACTGGAAACAGAAGCCAGCATGATCTGCTTGGTCTTTTTACTAGAGCCAGTTCAGGAGTTGCCACACAAACCCTTGGTAACGATATTTCTATAATAATCACACAAACAATGAACCTGCTTCACCCGTGAGTCTTATCACGCCTCATTTTTGCTTTTTTTTATGACACAACTGTTTCGGCTATCAAAAAAAGTAAGTTAACACCCCAACCTGGTTCACATCCCTGGAGGTGCATACCTATAAAGCCTACAGCTCAACAAAGCTGTACCATTTATCAAACCTGAACAAAGAGTAAGGGAGACACAAAGGAAAGCACGGACACACATGCACATAGACACAAAGGCTGTGTGTGATTTGAGGAGGACCGCAGAATCACACACTTAGCAACGAAGACCACAGTACAAAACAATCCCACCGGGGAGGAGGATTAAGATAAGGGAAAAAAATATAGGGGAATAAAAAAAGGCAGCTCAAAGGAGACAGGTATAGTGTACGCAGAGGCAGATGGATCCTTTGAAATAATTTCAAAAAAAGGTAATACCTAAATGACTGAAAATAACAGCCTATTTTGCGTCCGACTTGATGCCATTAAGCGTCTGTGCTCCTTATTATGTAAAGCAAAACAGATTCTTACCTGTTGTTTCAATGAAACGAATGCACTTCTCGATGAAGATGGGGATCGGTCGCTCAGGAGTGACGACGGTGGACAGTGGCATACCAAAGTAGTTGCTCTCGATGGGCTTCGAGATGGAATGCCTAGGTTTGGGTCGTGGTTTCTGGAAGTAAATTGCAAAGAAAGAGCAGATTACTCCGAGGATTCCGAGACGAAATTCAACATTATTTGAGGCTGACTGGCATCGACACTGCTGACACAGGCACACATTTCCAAAATGACACCGAGCCTTGGGGCATTGTTCTAGAAATGACTTGATTTAAATGGAAAAGACCGTGACATTATTTTAAAGTGACTGTTTTTATGTTTGTACCTAGCTGAGCAAGAAGACATGCACACACACACACACCGTTCCCGCACATTCCTTCAAACCTTAACCTGATAAGTCATCAAACATTCCTGCCTGTTTTGTGCATAAATGAGATATACATCAGCTCGTCACTCTGGTCCCTTCATCCTTGCCCTCCTTCCTTGGGCATTCTCTGCTTCCCTTTCTCCCTCTCTCTCTCTACTGCACTGCAGCTCTCACATAATCAAACTCTCTTATTCATTGTTTAATTACTTTCTAACTCCTGTTATTCTCCTGTTAAGAGACCTCTAATGCACTCCTGCAACATTTGCTGCCTGCCTCCGTATGGCTGTGGCATCAGCAGTAATTGTACTGTTCTTTAATGGTGTTCAGTGGGAATGTTTTGAAGGCCCCTAAGGCCTGGATCTCTAGTAAGTCTGTCAGCCCCCTGAGGTTCTGCCCTGGCAGGCTGGGTGGTGAGGCAGGGATGCATGGTTGGCTGGGCACACAGACTGTGGGAGCAATGCAGGCCTGACAGACAGACACAGGAAAGGAGCAGAGGAGTGCTCATTAGAGAGAAGGAGCCCGGCGTGCCCTCTGCTCCAGACACTGGCCTCACCGCACTCCACCAAACATTTTCGATAGCATGTATATACACACTAACTCACAGCGGTACTCAAGGAAACAAGCGGGGAAACACTAATTAAGACGGAGCAGATCAACACAAGCTCACCTGGACGTTTCTCTGCACTGCATGTTTGAGCAGTTAAGTGAATTTATTCTGTTGTAAATCTATGTTATCTTTCAGCTGGCTTTCATTACCACCTCAAAGAGCCTGACCGACACATGCGCAGGCACATATCATGGGCTAATATGTGGTTATTACAGACACATTAATATCAGCGAGTGTGTTGGGAGACACCTAAGCGAGATGGAAAGGTAAACTGCAGCTATATATGCTTTGTTGGTGGCTTTCTTATGGACATTTTATCTTTAATTTTTCTCATCTTGCTTTCTATTAAAATTAAAAATGGCTTTCATTTCAGAGGTCTAGTGTGTAGGATTTAGTGGCACCTAGCTGTGAGGTTGCATGACTGAAACTTCTCCTGTGTGCTGCATGTGTACACGAATGACCCTATCTAGAGCCAGTGTTTGGTTTGTCCATTCTGGGCTGATGTAGAAACAACATGGCTGACACTGTGGTAGAGGACCCGCTCTGTATGTAGATATAAATGGCTCATTCTAAGGCAACAAAAACATGAGACTTCTTTTCAGGTGATTATAAACTACTGAAAACATAGTAATGAATATTATATTCCATTTCTGCCAATAGATGCCCCATAATCCTGCACACTGGACCTTTAATGATGTTAACCATTTAATAATTACTGTTGTTAACATGCCTTTTTCACAAGAATGTTTGTGTAAAAGAAGAATACTGGTCAATATATTGTTATATTCTTCTCAAGTATCGATATCAATATTGGCCTCACAGATCAAGTATCATCCAGGCTCTTCTTTCTGGGGTGTTTTCCTATGATAAACTGCATAAAAAGGGCACTGTCGCTACTTCACCAGTCAACTGGGTGCTTAAGTGTCGGGAAAACAAAATGTCAAAGATAACTCGATAACACCGACTGGCTCACTAGAAGAGTCTGCACTTCATTCAGCGAGGCCCCCGAGATGCCAATGGAGGCTCTGTGTTGAAACGCATCTAGGTTCAATAACTGCAGACTTTCCCAGCAAATCGGTAACTGCTGCCCAGTTATCTTTCTATTATGAGCCCCGCATGAGCCGAATCCTGACTGGAATTCCTTCACTTATCATTCGCTGCTAACTCCCCCGCCGCCCTGCCCGATCCTCCTGTGATGCTCGACGTACAAAACGTACATGTGAAGTGTGTACTCACACATGCACAAAACACCCACATGGGGGTTTAGTTGAATTAAAGTGGTAGTAATGTGACGCTACAAGACAACAGCCTCCGTGGTGGTGGAGAGCTAGACTGCCAGCTTGGTTTTAAGCTCCAAGTAGCAGCTCATAATTTATTTGTGTCCTATCACACTGACTGTGTTGTATATCTATGCCCTATCTCACTTTAGCAGACTGTCTCTATACTCCCCCGCCCCCCCGCCTTCTCTCTTCCACCCACTTTTCTCTCTCACTGTCTTCTCCCCCTGCAGTTTTGCCTTCTGGCCACTCCTTTTAGTTGCTGACTGAGACAGGATATGTTGCCAGCGCTGAGAAGACAAAACAGACCTCTACCACAAAAGACAAACAAAACACATCCTTAATAATAACATACAGACACCATGGTGAGCGTTTACATACACAGCGCGCTGTAGGATGCTGAAACACAAAGCCGCAATACAAAAAAAAAAATACCAGTTCTATCACAACTCTTATTTTTTCTCCGGCTCCATTTCATTTTCTTTCTGTGGTTTTGTTTTCTCCGTCTCTTTTGATTGTCTCCTTCCCTCTTATTTCTCGTACGGAGGACACTAGACTGGAACTAGGTGACTGAGGAATTTGAAGCATTCCTCTTGCTGGCTGAGGAGGTTTGAAAAAAGCTGCAGGAGAGAGAGAGAGGAAATGTTTCCGGCCTCTCACTGAGGGAGGGCAGGCGGGACAGACACACAGTTGGTCATTGCCTGAGGTAAAGGGGCTTTTAAAACAGGCCCAGAGTCTAGTTTTAATTATTTGTTCCTACTTGTCATGACTCAAGAGTGGTAGACAGTTCCCTAAGGCTGTGACTAGGAAAGTGTTTACACTGCATAAACCCACATCTTCACCCTAAAACTAAAAGTCTGACTGGTTGTCAACCCTGAAAAGCCACTAAAAGGAGCGTCTGGTCCCGCACCAAGTCACTGCTGCAGCACGCCTCCATGAGATGACCACATAACTCAATAACATGCCAGTTACCCTGAGGGGGTTTCAGGCTGCAGCAGATTGAAAATGGACTCTTATCTTTCAGACAGCTGCTTAGAAAACAGGTGATGGAACTTGAGCACATTGTTACAACCACAATTAAGCAATAATGGCCTTAATGCGGATATCCAGATCCCAGACCTGCTGTAGGGCACAAATCAGAGGCACTAATTAGAGCAACGGTGACGACACCTATCTAAGTTCTGCTGGCTTTAATTTTCTTGGGGGTTTGTTTTGAAACTCGGCTAATAATGTGTCATGTGATACATTATTGATCCCTCGCTGCCCTTAAAGGACTGGGTCAGAGCACAGGGTCAGGTGGAAGTCAGAGCTACTGGAGCTTACTTGCTAACACGGGACCTAAACTGTGCTTTCCAATTCATTGGCAATCTGTCCTTGCACATTTTTTCAGAAGGACAAATGACACTGAGTACACTTTGTGCTAAGTTGGTTAGTGCCTGAAGGAAAGAACGTGGTAAAGGCAGTTAGAGTTATGTGAGAGGACAGCCTTCACGCAGGTACTTGGACATCACAGCTGAGTGTGTGAAAACATTAATCATCCCCCTCCTGTTCCACCCTTCTGACAGCCATGGTAATTATCACAGTCGCTCAACATACACAGCTGTAACTCCTGTTCAGCTGACACTTCTGTACCACGCCATGTGTGTGAATTAACAGCATACCTGAATGATAAGCCTAACAGGGTAAGGTCAAAACTATCGTCACAACACGTGTGAGAGACAAGCACGGCAACGAACAGGAGAGGGGCAGACAGAGGCTAAGAGGATAAAGAGATATGAGGAGAACATAATGGAGGGAGAGAGAAAGACTGTGACAGGAATGTGAGAGGCAGAAAGTATGAATCAGCAAGAAGAGAAGACAAACACTGTGAATATGAGAGAATGAAAGGAAGGAAGCAAAGAAAGCCAAGCTGACGGGGAAAGATTTGGAGTCTTAGGAACAAGCTGACCAGTCTTGGCACACGCTTCACTGCAGCACCACAACAGTCCACAGTAAACAACGCTGCCTTAACGAGATGATGCTGATGTCAATCACTGGATCACTAACGGCAAAGGCACCGCACCCGCTGGCAACCAGGTTGTAAACATTGCTTAGCCATACTACAAGCAAGGCAGAAAGCAAGGTGACTGCATAATCAGGTTTTGTAAATGATAATTAAGGAGTGACGGACTCCTGTGCAGAAATTTTCTCAGCTTTTTTTCTCTTGTTAATACTATTGTTTCCTGAGCAGCAGGGGTGTTACACTTAATTTTCTCAGATATAACATTAGCTTTAATTTCTCTTCATGTACCACTAGAGCGAGAATTGTGAGAATTGTGTTGATGCTCTTAAAATCTTGCTATAAAAAATGTCAAACATCATTATGCCGGCTTTTATATAATGGGAGGCCTGATGCAGCCAAGCAGACATACACATGAGCACAGACAGATAAAATAGCACAGTGTATACTGTGGCTCTGTCCCTATTCATTAAGGCTTTCTGCCTTCTGGTATAGAAGTTCAGTGACTGGAGTTTGTCTCTTTTTCCTCTGATTATCTGGCTAGTTTATGGAGCTCTCACAAAGCGGTCAGGGAAAAAAAAATAGCAGACATGTTTTTCGAGGAACTCCTACAGTGTGCCATGTTTGCTAAACTGCAGAGAGCAGAGAGATTATACTGAACTCATTAGTGATTCCACAACTTAAATGATTACACAGTTATACACAAAAGCAAAGGTGTTCAATCTAAGCCATAAACAAATGTCTGTCCCTAACAAACATCTGTCCATAAACAAATAAATGTGCTTATATACTTCAGACAAAGCTTTATGACTGCACAACATCCTGAGTCAGCCATTACTTACAATTTACAGTAAGTGTTTTGCTCAAAAATTAAATTTCCACTCATTAAACAAGTGGCACTTCCCCTGTCAAAATACTCACAAGGGCACGACACTTTTTAGTTAGGAGGTTATTTTAAGCCTTGGTTAAGAAAACTCTCAATATTTCAAGATGACTGAAGTGATTAATTTGGGCAGTGTTCCAAAATAAATATGCATAATTTTGGAATAACACTGCTGTGTTTGTGAATAGCTGAATCAACTAATTAAAAGTAAGTGTTTTTTAATTTAAATAAAACTTAATTTAAGATTTAACCCTTCTTTAGTCTTTTCACAGAGTGCAGACATATTTGAATATTTAACCCATACATCACTCATATCTCACAAAAACAGAGGATGCAACAACACTAACCTTTGCATTTCTGCGCAGGCTCTTCAGAATATTTCTCCTTTTGGGGTCTTCACTCTCTTCGATGGAGTTGTCTTTCTGGGCTCCTCCGTCATCCTGGCTAGCCTTGGGTGGACCGCCCATCTCATCATCACTGCCTATTGAGAAGCTCGTCCTGAAACTGCTGAACTTGCCAAGCCGTTTGGATCTGTCTCTGTAAAGCTTGGGCTTTACCCCGATGGCGGACAACTTTCTCCTGCGCTCTAGTGAGCTGCTATCAGCCTCACTGTCTGAGCCATTCCCCCCGGCACTCCCGTTGGAGTGACCCTTGTTGGCGTTGCGGATGGTGATAATCTTGCCCTGTGTGCTGTCATGAGGGACAGAGTATATATTTTCCTCCTCTGTGGGTCGAGGTTTGCTCACAGCATCCATGGGCTCTGCGTAGTCTGAGGGGTCATAGCCACCATCGCTACCTGGAGCCCAGGTGACAGCTTGGGGCAAGGAGCGGCGGTTGGTGCCACCCTGCTGGTCCATGTAGGGGCCGAGGTTAACCTTACGGACAGGCTTGGGCTTCACTTGTGGAGGAACCTTGTTGTTCAGCTTGCTCTCAAAGGTGCTAAGCTCAGAAATGACAGAGAAGGTATCACTTGAATCCAGATCTGGCAGCTTAAAGGTTCCAAGGTGGGAACTGAGACTGCCATCCTCCCTCAAGGTAGGGTAAGGTGGTGATGGTTCGATATCATCCTCTGAGTCCATGAGAATGTTAACTGGACTAGGAGAGCCACAGCGAGGGCTGATGCTCTCATTGGTACATGCCTCTGCCACATTGTCATACATGTGTGTAGCCTCAACAATAGTGCGCTTCTCTACCGCCTCCTTGAAGAAGGACTGGAAAAGGTCTATCTTATGAAGGCCCCCCACTACCCCACCATGTCCACATATTACTGTGTTAAACCTGGCCTCTATTTCATGGGCCAGTTCCTCTCCCTGACTGACCTGCTCCTTTGCTGACTCTGAGTCCGACAGCTCCATCTGGCTCTCCCCTACTGCTAGCAACTGGACTGGGATGATATCTTGGACCTCACACAGAAAAGCACATAATGTCTCCATAGAGGCCTTGCGGCGAGCAGAGTAAACTGCAATGTAGCCATGGACGAGCTTGGTCTTGCGGAGCGAGAATGAGGAATGAAAGGAGAGCAGTGACAGCTCAATATTCTGCCTCTGACCTCCTATACTGAGATCCAGCAAAACGGAGGTGCCACTGCTGAGGCTGGAGGCAGGACGACAATGCTGGGGTAACAGGAAGGGAGCAAGGAGCTGGTCTATGTCGTATGTGTCACCACACATCAGGCACATGACTATCCTCAGGTCTGCCTCTAGCATCGGCTGGGACTGAGAGTCTCTGAAAGCAGAGGATGGAGGGGGTAAAGGAGGGGAGCTGCTTCCCACACTCCTCCTTGATTCTAAGAGGCCCTTGAGCATCTGGTTGATCTGCCTCTCATTGACGTTGCGACCGTATCCCATGCCTGGAGAGGCAGGGTCTAGGTAGGCACACTGCAACTTTCCAGCCACCTGCTGCCCTTGTTGGATAAGAGTCTGAGCTGTCTCCCCTCCAATGTCTCCAATGGACCCCACCCCCCGCTTGGTGACCAGAAGGAGGGACAGCGGGAGTTGGGCTAAGCTGTTTTCCCTTTCCCTTCTGCTTATAGTTGATTCCCTAAGCTTCTCTAAACTCTCGACAACATAAGAGAGGGATTCCTTTGAGTTGTACAAACACAGGCAACCATGGGGTGTAAAGGTTGGCGTGTGGAATGAATTGACTGGCAGACGTACATTGCCCTCTATTGGACGAAGAGCTAACTCATACATCTTGCCATCTAACACGTACCGGTCATCACTGGTGCACAAGGCCCTTATCTCATTTGCCATTTCTCTGGCTAGCCCATCTTTCCCTAAGATGACAAGATTTATCCTTTCAGCCCTCCCCAAATCCAGTCTTGAACTATCTGATGATGGGTAGCGGGTAGGGAATCTGGAGGCCAGGATCTGCTCTATCTTACTGTCCACACAGTGGGGGCTGTTGGGACAGGTGTCCTTTGTAGGATGGTACACAAAGTGGATATGTTTCAACACCAGAGCATCCCTTTCTGCCTGCAGCTTCTGTAGGGCTTTAAACCTTTGTTCCTCTCCCAACACCTCCTGAATGGCTCCCATTTTCTCTTTACTCGGCTTTGCATCCACTTCCAGCTCGTAAAAGAGCTCAGAGTATTCAAGAAGCAGCTCCTGAAAGTCCTCTTTGGCTCGGTCAATGATTTCCTTCTGGTGTTTGTTGTAGATATCCAGATATTCAGCCTCATCCAGCCACTGGTAGAAGTCTTCATTCATGATGAAGCTTCGGGCCTCCTCCCAGGGTTTCCCTGGTGTGATGAAAGGAGAGACACTTAGCTTCTCCTTGAACTCCCATCTCATCTCAGCCCGTTTGCGCTCATTCCTTAGCTGCTCGAGGTGGGTCTCATAGATAGATTCAGCTGCGGGGGTCTCCAGGAGGTCTTGGGGAATTCGATCATCCTCCATGTTATCAATGTGTGGTGTGGTCTCCCAAGGGGTGTCATCTAGCACTACAAACCACTGGGAGAAATCTCTCTTTGTCTCCAGGACTTTCTGAACCCCAGACCAGCTCAAGTGGTCTATCTCATCCAACTCTGGTAACAGTACTGACAAGGCCTGTGGTAGAGTACTTAGATAGACCTTCCTACGTTTCTCTATATGCTCTTGTTTAAGTCTATGCACATGCTGCTGGAAGAGCTTCTTGGCTTTAGCTGTCCCCTCAAGGAAAACATAGTCCTTGTACTCAGGGGCAGACTGCATGCGGCGACTGACAGTGGGCCATGTCTCATTGTGATTCTTCACAATTCGGTTGACCAGCCACTCATAGCGGTCTTTGGCTGAGGCAATCTGTTGACTCTGCTGTTTCAGTGCCTCAAAGTAAGGGATGATCTTGGGCTTTCCCCTACTCTTGTCTATTAGCTGAACCAGTGTAAGAAAGGCTAGATCAACGTTGACATTAGAGCGTGCTGATGTTTCTACCACCTGTAGGTTCTTCTTGGCTAGGGCAAAAGTGTGCGAGTCTTTAATATAGCGCTCAACTCCTTCATCACATTTGGTGAGAACCAGTACCACAGGTTTCTTCGTTTTGGCTAGCTGGTTGTACAGATTGGTAACAAACTTCATCTGGTCCTCAAAGCTCCGATTCATACCCCTGCTAACATCCACACAGAGTAAGAAGCCATCCACCACAAGCTTGCCTTCAGGCATCTGCTTCTGCTCAAAGTCCTGCTCCAGTCCCAGCTGGTCTGTGCAAAAGTACATCAGCTTCTCAGCCGAAGCCAGCTTGGTGGAAGCCGCTCTCTTAATGTACGGCTGGAGCGCCGTGCTTCTGTGTGGCTGGAACGTCTGATCATCAATGAACTCCGTCTGCTCCACCACATTCATACGGCATTCGGGCCCCTCCTCCAGCGTTCGCCCGGCCTCTCCCCAGAACAGGAAGTGATCATTGTTCACCACACGGCCTCCAAAGTCACTGGTGCTGAGAACGGAGGTGTGGTCTAGATGGAAGTCATCTGCACTTGGCCGGACAAAGCGGTTACACAGGCAAGACTTGCCCACACCACACTGGCCTTTCTCCTTCTCCGTGCCGGACAGCCCAACCACGACCAGGTTGTAGGTGGGTGCCCGGACATCTTGCTTTTTGGCCATCATCATCGCTGGCAGAGGCTCATCCTGCCATGCTGGCCACTAGCTCTAGGGAGAGGAGAAGGCTGCCAGGAAAGGAGGGTTTCCATGCAAGAGGAACTCACTGCGCTGGGGTTTGGTCCTGCATGATAGAGAGAGACAGAGAGAGAATGGGAGATATAATTAATCTAGAGACATACAGAAACATACATTCCAATGACAGGCTTTATTATTAGAAAGCTATTGTGTCTCATCTAAATTCTTACAGTGTGCCTATGTGCTGTTAATAATGTTTAATCTGTGATCCTATTTCTCCACTGAGTGTTTCCTGAAAAGATTGAGGTCAGTGGCAAAGCTGCTGGAATGCTGCACATTACTTAACCCAGCTGTAGCTCAGTAAAAGGCAATTTTTCCCCATTTAACTCATTTAATTTTTATACTGCCAGGACTTCACAGCTAACAGTGGTGCCTTCCACATTTCCTTCCTATGTTCGTTGAGTCTCAGTATGTGTTTTGGCTTATTATCCCAACATCTAACACTATGGTTGGTCGTCTCACTGCCAGCAGCAGTAGAATAAAGTTATGTGGGGTTTTCACTATCGCAGAAAACAGACACATGAACGTGCACACAAACACACGCACCACCACACACTTGTGAAAACAGGCACACTAAGCTCCCTGCACCCCAAATGAAAGACACACACAAGAAGATGAAAGCAGATAAGTGTTCCAGAGCTAAAGTTACTAATTGGCCAACTAGGGAAAGCCATCTGCATTTTAAAAGGCTGCATTGCCTGTTGGCTGACTCATCTCCATCAAAAACATGTTTTCCTATGTTTCTCACTATACAGCACTCTGCAAACAGATCAGAGTTGGCTGGTGTACCATCACTAATGTCTCAACATATTTACCTACAGTACAGGCAACAAACTGGTGCCGTGCTGTCGAGAAATAGCACATACAAACACATATAGAGGCTTAGTTGGCTGGCCAATCTCTGTATCATTTATTCCATTAGTAGATCCGACCTAAAAATAACGAGGGAGAGGATGAGAGATGGGGGATGCTCTTTGTGGAATGGCCCTCTTTGACAGCATAATTTGCGAGGAACAAAAATCTTTCAAGACAGCTAGCACACAGACTTGCAGTACGAGACCACCCCCTCCATGTCATAACTGAGGCGTTAATGTAGTAAAACAGACATTAAAACCACTATTAAACATGAATAGCTCTTTTGACAGAGAGCACAAAAGCAGACAAAGCCTTCGTTGCTGCTGAATTGAATTTGTCAGACAACAGAGAACTGTGGATGCGCAAAGATGAACTTCAAAGCCCAACATTGCCCACCAGAGGGGGAGACAATAAAAAGGAAATGGTAGGAGGAGTAAGAAACTCACTACAGTGGAACACACTGTAGATAAAAAACACAGCTTCACACCTGCCTTGTATCGACTACTGCATATACTGTACATTTCCGAGTTTTACTTGAAAGCTGAGTGCCACTAATCGAAGTTCAAAGCTGACAGTTATGGCGGAGCCTTGAAATCCTGAGTTTTACTAAAGCAAATTCCAATCAGACTGTGAATTAACATTTGAGAGGCGAGACCTCCCCAGTGCTGCACCAGGTGTATAACCAAGTGCCAGCAGAAAAAGGAATCAATATCAAAAAGAATGTCTGGTGTTTTGATATTTGTAGAGGAAACATGCATGAAAAATGGATCAAGGCACTCAGGGGTAGACCTGTTCTCTGTATTAATAAGTTGTAGTGTGTGTTATGCTCAGCCAGGCTGGCTGGCCGATACTTTTGGAATAGGTATATGACCTGGGTATTATGGTTAATTCATAGCCTTCTCTTTGCAGCCTCTCTTGTAAGTATGTTTACTGCGTGTGTGTTTATTTTCCTCTCCGTATGCTTGTGTGTGTGTGTGTGTGTGTGTGTGTGTGTGTGTGTGTGTGTGTGCGCGCGCACCAGATATGAACACAACCAGTGGGAAAACAGTACAGTACACCCAGCCTAGACTTGCCTAGCCTTGGCTCGATGAGAAGAACTGCAGGTGTGGTATCTATAGAGCTGGAGTCAGCAGGTTAAAAGCGCACCTGTGCCCTGACCTAGTCATGTTCACATTACAGAGCAGACAGCCTCGACTACAATCAGCCACAAAAACATAACCTGCTGCCCCTGGATATGGTCCGCTGGCCAAACAGAACTTGCATCCAGCCTGTTAATCATCATTTTTTTATATACTTTATCTACATGATCCCACCCACCAGGTTCACAGGAATAAAAATGTGATGGGATGTCCATTCACTATGAAGCCTGAAAATAAATACCTCTAATGTCTTGTGGAGCTGATTTATCAGCAGTTACTTACTAAATAATTACAATTACGTGGTGCAGATCCTTTAAAGACAGTAATTTACTGTAATCTAAATTGTGTATACCAGTATTTTCTTTTCATTCTCTCTCTCTCAGGTAGGTTTGTGAGCTCTGCTATTGGGAAGGTTGCCGTGAACTGCATCTCTGCACAGACTGAACTGTTGTGACATGCTCGAAGTAGCTGCCTACTGAGCTGACAGAGGGTGTTACATACAGATAAGTACAGAGGCTCTGGTGCAGACCCACATTAGCACAAATGACCTATATGAGTTCACACATTAAAATGCACACATGCATATGCACAGTGCACACACACATACACACACAGGCTGCTTGTTTATCCTATGTAACAGCCTGGTGATGAGTGTGTCATGTGTGAAATAGGTCATGTTTGTGACCGGTTGTGAGAGTGTCTGGATTAAATAAAGTCAAGCACTCCTAAAGTCCCTATGGACCTGGAGGCTGGCCAGGCTCAACACTCGCACAGATGCATCGCTAACATCTGCTTCACTGACCCCACCTTTCTTTTTCTAAGAATGTTCTTATGTGTATGCAAATCTTTAAATTCATACACTGTTTGCGACAGTTATACTTGCTGCAGTAGAGTGCAGGTAAGCGTGTGTATGTATGTGACAGAGAGCTGGGGCATTTTTGCAATAACCACAAAAGAAATGGCAAACAAAAGAAAATAATGCACTTTTTTTCCAAGTGTGTCCGAGTGACATGTCAGAGCGAGAGGCAAACAGACAGCTCAGAATTCAATCTTAGGTGATGTGAGGATGCATCAGTTTAAAACACAGCAGCAGCAGATAATGGAAGAAAATAAAATGCCTCATGAGACTGACTGCTCTGCCCGGGCCAAACTGACAGAAACATGGAACATATATGACATTACAACTGCACAATTCAGCTTGTTTCAACAGCCTGTCTACTGGCAGTCCAAGTGCAACATTTCATACACAATAGATCGAGTCATTTAGGGAATACATTTCCTCTTTTCGCAGACCTATAAAGACACCACCGCCTGAGCTAAACTAGCCTTATAATGCGGCAGTCCAGTTACTGAGCACTCAGACAGCCAGTCTCCCAGTTCACCCTGAGGCCTGGTGTCTGGTGCGCATGTCCAGTCACATACCACTGTCTCGAGGCCCAGGGCTGTTTAGGGCTGAGGCAGAGATAGGTTAGGGCCTGCACTGCATCTGCCTCTGACCCTGAAACATGAGGGTAAGCAGAAGAGGAGAGGGAGAGAGAATGGGAGGAGATGCAGGAAGGAGTGGAAGACACTGGGAGGGGGTGGGCAGAGACAGAGGGTGGGAAGTTAGTGCACATGGAGAGGATGGGGGTGTACTGGAGAAGAATGGGTATGAGGGGAAGGGGAGAGAGGTCAGTGGCCTGGGTCATGTGAGCTGCACATTGGAATCCCCTCGGGGAAGAGGGGCAGGGCGTGGCGAGGCCTGGATGAGTTAAGGGTCAGGGTCTGACCTGTCACATTGCTCTCGCCCTGCCTAATCACAAACAGCATTACATACCCAAATACCACATCTTCATTTCCCCGTTGCTTTTTTCCCTCCTTATTTTTCCTTGCAAGAATTTCCCAATCTATTGGTTTAAAACTGTCAAAACAAGAAAGCAAATCTCGCCTTGACTGTAGCAGCCCTTTCTAGGTCACTGACTGGATCAAGGACAAGACGGAAGATAGGATGCATCTGTAGTGTACTGGAGTGCAGCCTGAAGCTAATGCTAGGGTGGCAGGGCGTGAAGTTCATCATAACACGTGCTACAAGGGGCAGTGGGAAAGAGGCTGTGTTCACTGCCTGTGAGGAAAGACTGTGTAGCTTTCACAGGGTGGCTGCATTCCTATTATTACAGGGCAAAGAGGAAGAGTTAGCCAGGGAGTAATTGTCAGTCAGGCCTGTTTTGAAATACCAAAAAATCCTTATTGCTTTGACATGTTCGCTTAAATGGAGAGTGCACATGGGCTGAATGAGATAACCATGCATGTGAGCTGGATCTCAAAAGGAATGTTGCGTGGAAGTGGAAAATTGAAGGGATTAATTTTCCTAATTTAATACAAAATGAAGGGCTTTTATAAAGTCAACATATATAGAGGTACTTAGAGATATCACAGTGATCCTCTTCAAGCTATCCCCTGACACAATGACAAAACTCTCTTACTAATTTCAGTACAGTTCATATGGAAAACTGCTAAACGCAGATAAACACGGAGGCCCACTTGCTTGCATGGTTTTCCTCTAAGCCCTCTGGTTGTACAGTATTATACACTCAGGAAGGCTGGGAGTTGACAGAAACAAAGGTCATGAAATAGTCATGAAGCAGTGTGATGGTGATGATGATGACAGAGAGGCAGCAGGGAAAAAATCTCTCTCCCTTATTCTCTAAGACACCAGGCCGGCTGGCCCTCCCTTTGCTCCAGTCCCCAAACATGTTTCCCCTTCTTTCCTCACTCCTTCTGCATGATGTCAGTCTGCAACCACACGCACTTCCGCTCTGCTCTCTCTTATTATTTTTCTATCTCTCTTGCTCTCACCCACATTATCCTCATCATATAGATTTTCCCATCTCCATCTGTCAAGTTTTTTTTTCCATATAAACTCTTACCCGTCTCCATCACTCTATTCCACCGCCCCCCCCCGCCCCCCCCCCCCCTTATTCTCCGTCTCTCTGGAGACTTGTTGTCCATTAGTACAAAACTAGGGTTGTGGACAGGGGAGTGGGCTGCGGGTGGATGGGGTGGGAGTCCTTATACTGATACAGCTTCCTGCTCAGGCTGTGCTATCTTACCCGTCAAAGGCATAAACAAACATAAAAGATAGATTCTAAATATGATATGAATGCTGATGAAAACAGGTCTGAAACAATTCCATCCTTAAATACCCAAAGGTAAAAAAGTAACACACACACACACACACACACACACACACACACAGATATTCAGGACAAAGTTGGCTAATCTCATTTTCACCAATTTATTCTGGCCATGTCAAACAAACAACAGCCTGGTGACCTTCACCAGAGCATGGAGGAAAATGGAAATCATGTCATTTGTGCACAGGAGTTGACAGGTGAGGCGTAAACAGCTGCTGAAAAAATATATATGTAAAAATCTGCCTTCACGGGGCGTCAGTGGCTTAGTGGATAGAGCAGGCGCCCCATGTACAAGGCTGTTGCTGCAGCGGCCCGGGTTCGACTCCAGCCTGTGGCCCTTTGCTGCATGTCACTCCCTCTCTCTCTCCCCCTTTCACACTTGACTGTCCTATCAATTAAAGGCTAAAATGCCCCAAAATATATCTTAAAAAACCCCCCAAAAAAAACAAAATCTGTCTTCACAACACTTATATTCAGGTTTACCAAGATATTTAGAAGTCCCGATGACATGATTATACTACCATCAAAAGTACCGACACCGCTCTCTCTGTTAAACTGATACAGAGATGCTGTTTTGTAAAGCACCACCCAAGCCTAGCGTCTATGTCTGATGCACTTTCATGAGGTGCTCTGTGGTGCAGTGTATTCAGTGTAACCACTAAAACAGAAGTCATTTGTCTCATCCACGTATCACTCACCAAACAGGAAATTCAAATATCCTTGCTTTTTCCATCGACTGGATGTGTGCAGAAAACAAACACTGCTATCGCACCCTTGCTAATGCATTTCACATGTGGCCAGGCACACAAAACACACCACCAAAACCAATCCAAAAGTAAAGAATAATTGCTTTAAGAAGAAAATACTAACCACAAAAAGCTCAGCACGCCCTGGACCTTTGTCATTACACATAATACATATGTGCACACAACACACAGAAGCAACATTGCAGCACTCTTAACAGCCATCACACATCCAGGTCCTGATCCAGGAGAGCTGGTCAGTTGTGACTGGGATTATGGACATCGTGGATTAGCTACGGCTATTTGCATCATTCCATTTGTGAGTTCACAAGTGGTGCTGGCTGTGCATTAGCATGATCCGATGGCATGGGGATATAACCGCATGAAAAAGTCACCGATAACAAATCCCCCTACTGCTCAACCTCACCACTGACACGTGTGCATAGAAACACATGTATGCATCAAGTTAATGATTAGCTGTTCCATATCTTCTAATACTGCTCCGTTGTGCATACAGTATGATGTTATTTATTTCACACCCATCTGTTATGGCCCAAGTTATCTGTGTATTATAGTTTCTAGTAACTTAAAGTGCAACGGCCATGTACCCAGGCTCTAAATTCATTTCCACATCCTCCCTCCGCCTGGCACTGCAGAGATAGAGGACCAGTTAGTGATGGACCCCCTGAGGAGAGAGGCGGACAGACAGACAGACAGACAGAGAGAGGAAGGAAGGATGCAGGATAAGAGCACAAAAAAAGGGGACACAGACCGTAAACAAACAGTCAACAATTGAAAAGGCAGGATATCGGGGATAAGAGAGAAGGAAGAGGGCAGTGAAGACCATATTCACAGCCTAATCTGAAATTCAAGACTATAACTGAACAGTTCAAGGAGCGGCGGCAAGAAAAGAGCAAGGTTTAAGTCAGATAAAGAGAGGATCTCGAAAGAATGGACAGCCTATTTAGAGAGTGGAAGGAGAGGGTAGAGGAGCAGTGTGTCACTGTGGTTTAACCTCTTCAACTGCACCAGAAGGCCTCACTGATAGCACAGCTAAATATATTATGTGCTGGAAACATGGACAGTGACAGCTATAAATCTGAACTACCACCACATAAAGTCGCTCTTATAAACACACACGTGTGCACAAGTGCTCACAGTGCCGTACCTTCCTCGATGATAAGGTCATTTCTCTCCAGGCTGACAGCGAGCAAGTGAAAGTGAGAGGCTACGGTGTTTCTGCAGCAACAGTTTCAGCTCTCTGACCTTCACGTGAGCTTGATGTTAAGTTAGATTTGATTTCAGTTGCTAATATTTATTCTAAAATCATCTTCAGTTGTTCATGCTAACATGAGATAATGATGAATTTCTTTATATCATTTTAAATTTAATATCTTTGGGTTTTTGGCTGCTGGTGAGACAAAACAAGCAATCTGAAGAGGTCATCTTGGGGTTAGTAAAACATACTTGTTTGGGATTTGGGGGACTAAACACTGACAGTTGTGCACTCTCATTGTGCACTTTGGTACATGGTAACATTTTGCCCAGGAATTCCCTGTTCAACAGGCTATACAACACCAACGACAACAACAAGTGTTGCTTTACATGCACGGTCAGAAAAACAGACAAGCCTGTGTTTTCCTTTGGCACAAAAGCTCATCTGTGGGCCTCTGCTCTCCCTCCCACTTAATTCCTTCTGCTAGGCATGAACTGCCTTACTCCTCATTTCTTTCAGTGCCCCCTGGCCCTTGTCTAATTCTCCCTGTATTTCCTGTCTTCCTCAGTCTTAGCATGTCTCTGCTGCACTCTGTCTCTCTCTCTCTCCCTCTCTCAGCTCCATCTTCTCCTGCAATAGTACCTAACCTCATGGCCCAGCCCCCTGTCAGACTAGCAGACTGTCTGCTGGTGATATTAGCATACATCTGATCCCTGCTCCCCTGCTCGAAGGCTTGTCAGCATCAGCACAACTGTATACACACATTTAGACATCCAATACAGCTGTCCTGTCCTCCCAGCCAAACTCGATGCAACAGCACAAACAAACAGCTACAACGCAGACAGTTATAGACCCAACGCAAATATGTCCAATGCAATCAACACGGAGCGGGGGGGCATACTTTACACACCCACATACCAGTTTTGTGGTTTAACATGACAGCATTTTTTGCTCTCTTCTTAGAGAAGGGGGATTTAGTGGCAGTCTTCAAACCCAGCTGCTAATCTTCCACCTGAATGAGCCTCCAATTCGAACTGCTAGTGTAATTGGTTTGACAAAAACAGTGTGTGTGAGGTGTGTGTGTGTTTGTCTTATGTCAGAACTGGGGACGCCCTTCATCTTTCTATACTGAGCGCTGGATATCATTTGAGGAATATTTTCATACCCATGCCAGTTTTTTTTTCCTTGAACAAAACAAAAAATCCCACATTTGTGTGTGTTAATATACGTGTTCATGTCTCGGTGCATTAGTGTAAACTGAAAATTGCTTCCAGCACATTCTCTCTGTTTACAAATAAAATCAGACTGTGCATAATAGATTTCCTCAATAAAAAGAGCTCGTAAAGCAGAGAAGGACTCGTGTTCTCATACTGCTGTGGGGATAGTACAGCTGAAAAGTTGCTGAACAGAAACTTTCTCATCTTTACTTCCTCACCAACTACTGCAGACAAATCTGCACTCTGACCTCTGGGTGGGAAGGCTTCATGTAGTGAGACAATGTCTCCATAAAACAAGTACAGCGATTCTACATTTCTCAGATTTTCAATAACTCGACTCAGTGACTCGCACTTATTTAAAACCACAATTCCACTCCCAGGCAAAGAAAGCCATCCACATAAAGCACTGTGATTTGTGAGCGACAGATCAACCGCTGACATTACCTTCAATTTAATTGTCATTATTAACCCATTTTCAGTGGAGCGCTCATCCTTTGCTAGAGTGGGTGTCTAATAGATGTGCTGGGTGTGTTTTCCAGATGGTGACCGAGACGGGAGAGCTGTGCATGCTTGCAGAGCGATGCTGCTGCTGCCACCAGAGTTTAATTTTTATCACTTTATCTACTGCTGCGAGGGCTGTAATGGCCAGACTAAACTCTCGGCACTGTCTTGATTGCAACAATTACTTGATTGCAGTCACACAGCGTCTATTGTTTTGTCTTAGTATGAAAGCAAGTTTCTATTGTGCAGCATACAGGATGCGTTCACCTGTGTATTTTGCATCCCCAGCTTCCTGCTTTAGATTGGTATTGGAAGGACAGGGGAGAATGGCTGGTGCGAAATGGCTGCTGCTGCTGGGATCTGACTTCAAATATCAGTTACCAAAATATACATGACCATTTTTCATTTGCAAGCATTTAGATATGGTGGTACTGTAGTAGCTAGAAAAAATATCTCAATTTGAGCTTGTAACTCACTAGACTCACGAAATTAATGAAATTATGATTAAGTACAATTAGCCATAGCCTTAACCTAGGTGTACACTGTTATATATCAATTAGAGAGCCATTAATAAACTGCACCAGCTGCTGAAACTCTGACCCCACAGCCAAGATACACTACTCTACAAATACACAGGATTCAGACAGACTTTACATTTGAATATTTAAGTCTCTGAACTTAAAGCAACACATATCGTGCCGTCTAATCTGCACGGAATATAAGGATAATGTTGGTTAAGTCTTTCCATCTGGGCCTGTAACCCCCCAGCTTTGTATATAATCAGGTGTTATGATCCCGACAGGGAGATCTGCCAGAGATCACCCAAACTGTTACTAGGTGACAGATGGTCATCACACACACAAATGCACCCACACCCAACACCTACACCATATGCTCCGACGTAGATACGGCACATCTCACACATGCACGTGCCTTCTAACTTGACTGCTCTCTGCTTAAATACCAAAGTTTAAACAAACTGTGTTTTTTGTCTCTTCTACGCCAAGAGAAATTTTCAGGCGCTGCTGAATCTTGAGACCAATTAAATCTGAAAATGACAGAAATGAAGGGACTAGGATGGGCCAAGAGGGAAACAGAAGATAACATAAACCAATTTCTACAGAATGCTTGAGAAGTGTAAGCTCAGACACAGCGCTGGCTGTGAAAACGTCATATTCCAGCAGCTACAGTGCATCACTGCGAGGCTGCCTGCGAATGCCACGCTGTATGTGGTCTGTTCTTGTCATGTTCTCATGTGTGGAGTCTAGGTGCTAATGGGCTGGCCTGAGCAGCAGTATCCTTATAGCATCATCGCACCCTGCCAGTATAACACAAGAAGCCAAACCAGTCAATAGGTGCCACTTCCACTTGCATCTCCAGTCAATCCCCTCAATCTTTCCCTGCTCTGTGGACGGCTAATAAAGCAGCCAGGAGTAATAAAAAGGTACGCCTGGACGCTGCACTGCCAACTGTTTGTGATTCCCCAATAGTTAGAGGCACAGCCTCGATTCAAACAACAGTTTTCGACAGAACATCCCAATACTTGCTTTGTTTGTGTAATTACTGTTTCATTGAATTGGAGACTTTTTGTACCCACAGACTGATCGACCGAGCTTGTGATGGCGGCAAGAAACAGCTCGTTATAATAAAATGGATTTGAAAACCACAAATGGGTTTTGAAAGTTTGTATTGTTTTGTAGACACTTGGGCAAAATTGTGTTTTTCATTTAGAGTGGCACAAAGAAAAAAGAAATTATTTTCCATTGGTAAATGAAACCTTTCAAGAACTTAGGTGTCCCATATTATGAAAGAGCGGGAATGAAATGAGCTGAACAAAAGAACCAAAGTTTGTTGGATATGGACGTATTGCGAGGAAGGAGGCGAGATTCTGAATTCATAAACGAGGCAATTGAAAATATTATGAGAGAACAAGAAGAGTTTCCAGCAAAGCGAGGTAAGAAGGGGAGAAAGAGAGAGTTCGCGTCTGGGGGAGGAGAGGAGGAGGTTAACACAAGCAGCTTCTGGTAAGTGCTTAGTACTTGCGGTTGGCTAATGGTACACAGACAGGGCTACTTTACGATCGCTCATCTGCACTTCTCGCTGCTGCCGCCCAGACGAGCCTCAACATGAAAGAAATAAGCCGCTGTTAAGAAGGATAGACAACCACTTTCTCTACCTCTTTGCCCTCCACCTTCCCCACAGTTGTCTCCGCTGCCATTAAATTTTTATGCTCCTGTCATTTTCCTCTTTAAATTGTTCTCTCGTCGCTTTTTGCTCTATCTGTCATCGTGTCATCCATCAAAATCCCTTGCCATCTAAAAGCACAGTGGCATCACGCTGCATGCCCTAGGAACAGGATAACCTTACAGAGTGAGACAAGTGCTTGAGATACACACACACACACCCTAAATCAGCCAGTGAGGCAGCTAAAAGAAAGGTACACAGCACGCTAAAAGAAAGGATGACACGGGGGGAAAAAGAATGAAGAGCCCCAGAATGAAGTGGAGGACCGCTGCCAAAGATGGGTGAGTCACTGCAGAGAGGGAAAAAAAAGCTAATGATACAATTGAAAACACCTGAACCTGCCACAGTGTAAATTAAAGATAATGACTTTTTACTGGTTGCCACAGTAACCAACTGTTGGCATAAAGGCAGATGGCTGCAGAGGCTTTTTTCCCCCCTGAACGTTCCTCCCCTCCCTTCCTCTTCTTCCTATGTAGCTTTCATTTTTTCCAAGAGCTTTACTCTCTCTTTCTGCCCTCCTGTGAGCACCACCAAAGTGCAATTCATGCAGGGGCAATAGAAGGCCAAACAAATAAACCATTTAAATAACCCCAAACTAAAGTAGCCTCTGATTTGTCTCCTTTGTAGCAGATTCAGGTGCAGAGATGAATGAATGAATGGGATGGAAAAGAGGCGAGTAGACATAATACACTATATCTCCCACAGCGTGCTTGCGGGCTCCGACAGAGGATGCATATGTAAACACATCACCTTTAACACTCATAAAGCAGTGCATGTGTGCGCACACGTGGGAGTGTCGCCTCGGAGCTCCTTCTGCAGTCTGAGTGGAAGAAGCTGACAGGCTCTGGGGCAGCTTGTCCAGAGGTTACAGGGGTTGTGCTTGGTCATCCATTTTAAATCAGTCTCCAGACAGACACTGGAGCGCCATTACAGCTCAAAACTTTGCTGCTCTGCACAGATCTGCCTGCAGCTGCAGCAGCATTAGGGCCCAAGGCCGAGCTTTCCCTGCCGCAGCTCACTTAGCGGTGTCCACTGCCCTGTTGGTCCTGTCTAAATCACAGTCAGAGGAATGCAGCCTTTCAGGGTAAGAGTCAAGCTTTTACCAAAGTCAGATAAGCACTTAGCAGGGTGCAAGATGTTTTGTAATTGTGTCGTTGTGCATGTACAACCACAAAACTGCTCCTTTAATCCCTGTCTTAATATTTCCGTACACACATGGTAACTCTGTGAGTGCTGTGAATACACCAGTACATTTGTACTATAATCATTTTGCTTGTACTTTTGGTGCTATGGCAAATAAAAGTAAGAAAATAAAGATGTGGAGGGTCTATTTGCACCCCAGTGAGAACAGTCACACTACAGCTATTCAGCTGTTACACCACCCATCACCCATCCCTGTGACACGTTATTACGGATCCCACTGCGTGCTGTGATTGGCTAGTACTTGTCACACTGATGCATTGAGGTCAGACACTGTTCCTCTTAGGTCAAAGAGGTCTGATTAAAGTGGTAAATTTATGAGAAAGAACTCACAAATGTACTGACAGAAAGTCAGGCGATGTAGTAAGAAGTGGTGGGTGAACAGTTCAAGCACAGGACTTTCACACAGGAGACTGGGCTGTGAGTCAGTGTTGGCTTATTATTTCTAGACATAGGTTGTTTTTTCCCCAAGATTATTTTTTGGGTGTTTTTGCCTTTATTTGATAGGACAGTTACACGTGAGGGGGGAGAGAGAGAGAGGGAACGACATGCAGCAAAGGGCCACAGGCTGCAATTGAACCCGGGCCGCTGCGGCAAGAAGGAAGCCTTTGTACATAGGGCGCCTACTCTATCCACTAAGCCACTGTGCAAAAAATAAATAAATTTAAAAAATTCCAAAGTATATGAGCTTATATAGCTGTTTTGTGTTTTAACAGGCCAAACTATTTCTTTCAATATCAGACGATGCGGCCACCTCTGAGGCTGAGAAATAAAGCAAATGCTGGAGTACCAAAAACTGCAGTTCCTCTAACGGCCACTTGAGGCTGGCTCCAAAACAGAGTAAATCCCATAGACCTCCATGTTAAAATGCCCAACTTAACAGCTGAAATAACATGTTTACAGCCTGGTACAATAAACAGTTTTGGTCTCTGTAGAGAGACTTTCACGACAACTGTACAGGGGGTAGATTTCTTTACAAGTCACCTGCTTACTTTTTATTAAGGTCCAAAGTTACACATATTTAAGGGTGGGGCTGACTGAGTGACAGGCTGTCTGGGAGGTGTTGCTACCAGTTGCTGCAGTCTATGAGTCAGATCCACTCCTCGCTCCTCCATAGCTCAAGGCGCTCATCCAAATATGGTCACTTCTGGCTCCAAATAACCAAGATGGCGACAGCCAAAATGCTGAATTTGAAACTTCAAAGCACAAGTCCAAAAACCAATGGGTGATGTCATAGTAGCTGCGTCCATTACTTATACAGTCTTTGACTGGAAGCAGGGGGAACCAGCTAGCCTGGCTAACTCCAAAAACCAACTTAACAGTTCTGTTTGTTTTACAGATTACGCAAACAAGATACAATATGTTAATCGCTAACTTTGGAGGTGCCAGTGAGCATATAAAGCTGTATAATTTAAGATAATCACCCCCTGGCTTCAGCTCTATCATTAGCACATGTGGTATCGATCTTTTCATCTAAGTCTCGGAAAGAAAGCAAATAAAGGTATTCCCCAAAATGTCTACTATTGAATATTTATACATCTTATATCTAAGGTCATATCCTTAGACAAAACTAGCTCACAGTTACATATGCATGCTTTTATGGTCAGTCGGTCCAGCCTTGAGTCGACAGTTGTTTCTTCCTGGACTAGAGAGGGGCTGTCCCCTCCCAGAAACTTTTGCCTGTGTTGAAAGCGGCAGCTGGAGGCCACCAGCAGTCACAAGAGTCTGAATTAGAAGTCTGGATCTGTTGCGAGAGGCTGTGGAGCAGAATGGAGCCTAAGAGGCTGCAGACTAGAGGAGAAGTCTGAAGCTGATACACTCCGCGATGCTGTACAGTTGGTAAAATGTGATGAATACAATGGCAGACCAAAAGCGCAGATGCAGCCATATGGAAAAAAACACTATATCGATCTTGACCTCTGTTGACCTCCTCCTCCTCATTTGTAAAACTTCCATATATACTACATTATTTATTCTTTTTCAAACTAGTTTCTATGCCCTGCTCCCTCTCCAGGCCTGGAGGAAGAAAATGTCTCAGGAAAAGCCAGAGGGACGAGAATTAGACCATTCTCTCTGCTGAAACAGGAAAGCAACCAGGTTGGATTTTAAAGCAGTTCTCTTGGCCCTAATCCAGGAGTTAACCCCTTACCTCCCAGCCCATAAACACACGCACTCACACGCACTCTGTTAAATTTATTCCTACTTAGCAATGATGCCAAGTCTCCTTTCCACCGTTCTCTTCCTCTCCCCACCCATCCCCTCTCTTCCCGGTGATTGGCACTGTTGCTCCTCACTACCTCATATCCCTGGGTTCTCGTATGAGCTCACTGGCCAATCAGGTTCGCTGATATGGCTCCAAATTTCTCTGACATCACAGGCCAGAGGCAGGCAAAACAAGGATCCCTGCCTAAGGATAAAAAAAACAAAAACTGTGCAATCCTTCATGCTGCTTTTTGCTCTACTGCCCTTTGTCTTCTACAATACATGCTAAACTTGGCTTTTCTGGCCAAATAAAAAAAAACCATATAAACAGTTAATAAATGGTTTATAAAAAAAATGGGGACATTTTTAAGTGTTAATTAATATATCTGACAACAACTATAACTCCTCCTGTGAAGCAAATGGTGTAAAAACAGACAATGACAGACAACATGATATGACACAATTGTTATCATATAAACTGTCTCCATATTTTATATGAAGGATGCAACTGAACATGTTGGAGGAAACTAGTAAGCAGACCTTGAGTGAACCTTTTTAAATTACTGTCATTAAGGTCAAGCTCAACATGTCTTCATGAATTTTGTGCACTGTAAAAAGCAACCCCTGCCTGTGAATGACTTGTACATATGACATGAACTGACATTATAATGCACTTAGATTGCTTCATGTGCATAACTGTTATAAAATATTATGACAGCAATGTCATACAGAGGCAGTATGAGGTTGTGAGATGTGCAACATCAGAAATGTGGACTTTAGCACAGAGAGGATTTTGTCAAGAAGAAATTAAAAGACAGATGAATTAAATTAAATATTTGTGGCGATTAAGACCTCACAGATTCAAATTTAAGGCTATGTAATAACCCTTATGGCTATATACTTATGAAACAGATATTAAGAAATTTTAAGGACCTGCAGACACCCTGTTATATGTCATTATTATGACATATAAACTATGTATTATTAAGAATTAATACACTGCTCATGAATGCTAAATAAGGGGATTAAAGTAAAGTGTTGCCAATTTGGACTTTTTTCGACAAAACAGAGCTGTGATAACCCCACAAGAGTATCGCTGAAATCAAACCAAAGAATGTCTCTAAAACTTCCTGTCCACAGCACAGAACCAATATTACTGCAGCCTCTGCACTTGGGAGTGTTTCAAATGCAACACCAGTCTCTTTAAGTGCTGACGTCATCTTAGATAACGCTAACCTCACAAAGACACACGAATGCGCACACCCAGCTAGGCGTACCATCTTTAAGCCTTTCTAATCCTTGATCTCAGACAAAGGAGGGGGCCACTCACACACACACGCAGTCTCACACACCCCACCTGTCCCCCCACTGAAGATGCAAGTCTGTCTACCGATGAGTGCAGGCTAAGGTCATTACTGTGATTGTCGTGTGAAGGTAAAGAGGGATTATTTTGCCAGCGTCCACTCAACACACATCAGGGGAATTACGAATCTCTTTTGTCTTTATCTCTCTCTTTCTCTCACAATCTCTCCAGCTCACTTTGCCTCTGTTTCTTTCTGTCCTGTCTCCATGGGGATTTGAGCAGGGAGGAGGGCAGGGAGGGGGGAGGAAGTGAGAGCCAGTCAACAAGTTTCTTTTTTTTTTAAATTTAAATATCAAGAGATAAAGGAAGTATGTGTGAGCTGCGTGTGCAAAGCCTCGACAGGCACAGTGACCAAATGACCTTGAGTGGGCTCATTCATAAAGCCAACCTACATAGCAGGGGGGCACAACCAAACATCCAGACGTGATAAAATCTACTGGGAGAGGGGGGGAGACCGGAAAGAAAGGAATAAACGAATTTAGCCAGATAAAGCCCTGTTCCTACTGCACTCTGGAGACTTGCTGCCACGGCGGTAGAAAGGGGAGAGAGGAAGAGAAAGCATTAAAAGGACCTTGGAAGTGGAAGAAAGAGAAAGTGGCGTGTTGAGTCACAAACCGAAACCTGCTACTACAGCTATTCACAACTTTATTACAGAGAATAGATTCATTTAGGAACGTCTACACAGCAGCCAGAGGCATTTCTTCAACTTTTCTATTTATAAACACTGATTTAAAACAATGTACCTACATATTAGCTCATAGCATCCAATAACCTTTAAAATCCTTCAGTGGCTGTAGCAGCAGATTGCTCCTGGCTCTCTTCCCACAGTCCACTCTAATGTTTAGGTTTTCAAGTGAGGCTCTTGCCTCAGTAGAAACAACATGTGATAAAAGCTAAATCAAACTCTTGGCACAATCAGGGAAGTATGGTAATGAACGAGCAGAATTAAATAAGAAGAAATTAAAGATAAATGACACGGCGAGGAGCAGCATGGCCAATTTAAACACAATCTGACACTGTCCAGATTGGTAAATATTGCCCCGTTAAAATAAATCTACTATTCTTTCTCTGCTGCCTATTAAAGCCTATCCCTTCATCTCCCCATTAACTGGCCTGTCAGGCTGTCTGTTTGCCGGGCCGCGCTACACAATGACATGTTTACCTCCAGTCAGATTCCCATTTAGATCCTTGAAGACACACAGGAAGGTGAGAGCAAGTGTGTGTCTGTGTGTCCAACAATAACATTAAGCCTTGCTGTAATTTGGTATTATAACCTGTGATGTTAAATGAGTTTAGTGTGACTCCTGTCTCTCACCAGAGTATCATCCTTGGAAATCCAGGAGGTAATAAAAGCAGCAGTGGTTTAAAATGACAGGTATCCTGACTGTAATGCGTCAGGTAGGTGTGGGGCTTTATGCAGGGGGGAAAAATCAATTCTAGATGTATCGCAATTCTCTTTTTAAATATTATATCTCAATGCAGAAAAGTTAATAACTGGAAATTTAAAATCCAATTCGCTATGACTGCCCTTAACAATTTCGTAAAACTGGGCTTAGATGGTGAAACCATAGCCTGTATAAAATATAGATGTAGCTATGGTGACTTCACCCACTGCCTCGTGGACTGCCATTCTAAAGCGTTTCAGCGATTGCCATCTTGGTTCTTTGGAGCCAGAAGTGACCATATTTGGACAAGAGGGTGGAGCTGAGGAGGAGCAAAGGTTGTACCTGACTTATATTGGCAACACCTTGCGGTCAGCCTGTCACTCAAGCTGCCCCGCCTTTAAATATGCATAACTTTAAGCCTTAATAAGATGTAAACCCGTGAGTCATATAAAGGTTCACCTCCTGTACAGCTCTCATGAGGGGGGAAAGTACCAGGTTTTTTGTACCAGGCTGTAACCTTGTTTATTTCTGTTGTAAAGTCAACGTGGATTCTATGAGCCTTGACTCGATTCTTGAGATAACCTCAGTGGGCATTTAAGGAACGGCAGGTTTAGCCGCTTCCGTGTTGGCTCAATTTTTCAGCCCTGGAAGTAGCTGCTTGGGTGAAACGAAACAGATGTAAACATGTGCATTGTGTTTGCGTTCTAAGCTAGACTGCTTCGTAAATTCTGGTGAGGTTGGCTGAGCGTGAGCAGCCACAGATGGATATAACAGAGAGGCACACTTCTGTTTGTGTGATGGTTCTTTGCGATGCAGGGAAACATGTAAGCAAATGTAACCTTATAGTTGACACACCTCTTCCATGTTACTACTATTGTATTAAAGGAGCAGTGTGTGTGATTTAGTGGCATCTAGCAGTGAGGAGTGCAGATTGCAACCAGCTAAAACTTCTCCCATGTGCGAAAGGTGAACTCCCCTTTAAGATTCTTTCGGCGTTTGTTGTTCAGAAGTTTGTCTCTTCTAGGCTACTGTAGAAAGATGGCAGTGCAACACAATGGACTTTGTGAAACAAAAACATGAGGACTCTTATTTTCATGTGATTATACACTAAAGGAAACATACTTTATTATGTTTCATTTATGCCAATATATTCCCTAAATCCTACACACTGGACCTACAAAAATTCTATGTTTTAAAAAAGCAAGAAGTCACACAATAAGAAAAAAAAAATCATGTCTAGAATTAAAAAATGTTGATGCATCAAGATGTATCAATAATCATTTTATATTTGCATCGTAGCCCTCTGAATCAGATTAGATTGTGAGGTGCCTGGAGATTCCCACCGTTACAAGCTACTACATACAACATGCAAATTCTGTATCACGCCATCCTCTTCCTGCTACAAGGACACCAGTATATTCAAATCCAAGGACACAGACAGGATGTTGAAGAAGCTGGAGCATGGTGAGCACACAAAATCTTGGGATTTGGTGATGTGGGGATGCAGTGCCTCTTCAGTTCTGTTTGACAGGCTTTCAGTATCTTTGCAACATCAACAAAGTAAAGCTGCAGTAAAAAAAACAAATATATAAAGGTACACAATTAAGGCCCACCTGATTTCCAGAGACTGTCTGAAATGTGGGCTGCAGTGCCTAAGACTTTCTCATGCGCCATATGACCAAAGAGCAGCCAAGTCTGGATCACAGCACTTAACCCCGCCACAGTTAAGAGCCTCTGCATCCTTGGTTTCACAAAACTCCTACATTTTCAAGGTCTGCTCTGCTTGCTTACATCCCCATCACAGCAAGACAGAAAGTGGATGCTTTGCAGAAAGTAAATGCAAACTCCAGGAGAATACCTCTGTAAGGCATGAACCCACATTGATAAGAAGTTTCAATAAACTCAACTTTACACAGCATCATTGAAAACAAACACTGGCTCTAGACACTCAGAGTGATGCCTCCCAGACCATAAACCCAACCATTAATGCACAGTCGTGCTGTACTCTCATTGGCTCCCCTAAAAACCAGAGCACATTACCAGGGCATGGTGTCCTTAAGAGCCGTCCACATATGGGTAAGCTTCCATATAAAATGTTGTAAGTGTTGTTACAGACAACTGTATTTACTTCCTCAGATGCAGAATGTAACAGCTCTGGCGACGTCACCTTACTGCTGAGACAGAGGAAACATATAATAAGCCAGGATGGTGCCGTCCCAGTTTTGACTGTCCAAACTGTGGCCAATAAAGCAAACATTTAGGGATCAGTCAAACCCAACCAACAACCAAATTACACATGGTTTGTCCCTCTGAGTGTCTGCTGGTTAGCCATGGCTTTTGTGTCCAACTGTTGAAGTCATTACCAGCAACAGGAGTATTTTTCTGCATTTTTTGGATTCCTCACATTTAAATAAAACATGAAGAGAGTTTTCTTTAAGCTCAGCCATCACATATTGCATGGTCAGAGAACCATTTACCCTTTATAGAGTATTCCTGTAGTTTTTTCTAGTTTCTAATGTATATAAAGACTCAAATACACCAAACTGACATCTAAGAACTAGTGGCGATACAGGTCGACCACTGCATCACCTCAGGATGCCTGTGTCTCAGCCACAAAGTTGCACCACGAAGACAACAGCCAATGGTCAACTAGCACATACGTTCTGCACCTGTGTGAGCAGGTGCCCGTAGTCTGTATTCGTCATTAAAAAAGGGAAACCAGAAGACCAAAAGGGACTGATTCAAGATGCTAGTTAGCCAGTTAGCATATTATTAACCCAACCCAATGTTAAAAGAACAAAGTATATTTACTGTGTGCTAACGAACAATTAGACAAACCATTTTAAACTGTTTCTGCTGTAGAGCTCAACGGCTAAAAAATAATCTTACCTAATACAACAACTTTGTTTTGATCTAACACCCTCTTGAATTTAGCCTTTTGTTTACTTTCCTCACTTCCATTTCTTTTCTTGTGCAGTGACCCAAACTGCCAATCAGATGTAATTTCAGGGGGCTCTAGTGCCAATTTAACATGCTGAATTGGCCAAAAAAGGCTGATTATTGTGGGACATACCACACAAACTAGGGCGACAGACGCTCATGGATGCCCCCACATTGACCAGTGGCTGACAGCTTGGTGTGTCAGGACCCTCAAACTTATTTAAATGGTATGGTGGATGTGCAAAGTGTGTCCAGTATGCTCTAGGAGCCAAAAGCCTGTATTTTAACTTATGTCATCCCCATACTACCTGCTTCCACACCCTCTGAACACAACTCACAACCTGATTCATCTGCATACAGCACATAGGAAGGCACAAATTCTCTGCAACTCTCCATATAGGTGTGTGTGTGCAATGTGGTGTGTGTGTGCGTAGTGTGCATACTCTCCTTTTCTTCTAAAGAAACTCCCAGTGGGACCAAATATCCACATATAGAACAGTAGGGGGGAAAAAAAGACCCTCACACTCAAGTATGGGTTTTCTGATACTACACACTATCTGTAAACCATACAGCCAAGTCTACTGGAAGGCAAATTTATGCGCACACGTCACCGTATCATGAATGTGTCTGTAGGCAAATTATTCAGCTTCTGCTTTGACAGCATTTTCTCAGAGCCCACTGCTCACACACTGACATATCTACATGCTGGCACAGGAAACACACTCACTTTCCAACTGTAAGCCAAAGACACACACACACACTCTCATAATTTTCCATGCAAATTAAGCTATTTTAGCTGAAGCAGGGGATGTGTGTCTCATGTGACGTCCACACAGGTGTCCACACATGTTGCAGACAAAGATGAGGACCTTTATGCATGGCTTGTACACATCGATCGATGGAATGTTCTAAGTGTTAACACCATGTTCACAAACACATCAACACCGCCTCACGTAAAAATTGTTTCATTCAAGCTACATTAACACAAAACCCACCCACACTCGCTCTCCGCGCAGACACGCCACACATGCAGGGCTCGTGGTATAATAAGCGAACATGCAGCATAAAGACAGCACAAAGGCAGCTGGACCTGACTGGTGACAACCCTCCCATTCATCACCATGCCCTTGGAGACTCTACATCCCTCCACAGTGACAGCAGTCAGCAGAGCACGCTTACACGTGCACGCAAGTTGTGTTACAAAAAGCACAAATGCACAGCGTACAACGGCCCATGTCAGCATCACCACCACAACTACCAATCGTTTACTTGTGTGTTGTGTGTGTGCGAGTGTGTGTACGCGCTTGTATCCACATATATTATTCATCTGCATGCGAGCACATGAACGAAGTGTCTCTGGTAGGAGAGATAAGGGGCTTCTTTATTTCAGTCTTTCGCTTGTGTGTGGATGAATGTGTGCATGTGTGTGTTCTTCCAATCGCCTTTTAAACAGACCATTTGTTAAAGGGAGGAGTGGAAACATATAGGAGATACCAGTAAAAGAAGCAAGAAGGTTTCTGGGACAAGGAAAAATAAGAGGAGGCAAAAAAGAGGAATCACTTATAGGACAGAGGAAAAAGAGAAAGTGAGAGGCGATGAAAGAGGAAGTCAGCCTCGGAGATGGCAGAGAAGGAGCTCAGGGGGGCTTATCGTTGTCATATTTTCATTTTAGTGTACAACCTTGAATTTATCAAGAGAGATTTGCGGAATTCAGGCACATCCGGTACAAGAAAACACTGCAGATCTGCCTTCCCATTCTAGCCCACAGTACTCAGCATTCATCCACCCCATCAGCGCTAACAAGCCAATACTGTCAACACTCAGAGTGGGCTTTATTCCATCTACAACGCAGTCTGCTTCCAGAAAACATAACACACATGCTTGCAAAGGCATACAGAATTACACACACACACGCTCTCTCAAAACATCTCTGGAAGAAAGGCCTGTGCAGTGAAAAAAATCCTTCTTTTCTGTACTAAAAAATAACCCACATTTTCTGGGCTGTCTCTCCTTGTCCTCCATCTGACTACGCCCAGATAAACATGGAGTGCGGTCATCAGATGGGCAGCAGACAGAGGATGAGACAGGTGAAGAGAGCAGGTGTTTAAAGCCGTACTCAGGGTGCTAAAGAGTATTCTGGGCTCATGCACAGAAGCATCGCCGAGCTGGCCTGAAGCCTGTCACCTTTCTTTTAGGAACCAATACAGACAATATGGTCGGGCTGAGTGATTAATTAGTTTTATATCAAATCACAAATTGAAAGAGTGCAATTTTCATGTGGCCAGAGCTGAAATTTTAATTATAACTTACATAATTAACCCAGTCTTAATAAGCAAGTGAAAGTTTAAGCCAGCTGTTTCGCCGGCTACAAAGAAAACTGGCACCAGGCAAATTTCCTTAGCTGCAGCCAATTAAAGTTACTTGTGTGAGTTGGCGAAATAACAAAATGTAAAGTGCTGTGCTATTTCTGCTTGGCCAAAGGTTGTTTTGTCAAAGAGTAAAATTATTCACTTTTCAAGTTTACAAGGATTAAAAGCTGTGAGGCAGTTTGTCCTGTCAGTAAATTAAGGTAGTGTCAGCTACAGCAGCTACGGTGCAGAGCTGTCAACAGCAGCATTAAGTGTCTGATGTTATGTAGACCATGAATACGGGCCTAATGTTTAAGTCATAGGATATAGAGCTGGGCAATATATAAACATCATATCAATATTGTGCTATGAGACTAGATATCAACTTAGACTTTGGATACTGTGATATTATAAGTGTTGTCTTTGTATGGTTTTAAAGGCTGTGTAACAGTAAAGTAATGTAGTTTTCTGAAGTTACCAGACTGTTGTAGCTCTTCTATTAATTGCCTGTATCGACTGAAGCCGGGCTCAGACTGCAGGAGTTTTAAAATCCTAACTGATTTTTAAAATCAGGTTGCATCATTCACATAAAGAGAAACTTTGCAGATATTATTCTCTCTAAGATTTGACAATAATGGTGCATCACACACTAAGGCATAATGGTAAGAGTATTATGCCAGAGGGAGCTTGAATGCACCACCTCACGTGATCTTATGGGGAAGCAGATGTTAACAAAATGGAGACATGGGTTGTCCATTCTTCAGCGAGAACTGGGGGTTAAGATTTTAACTGTCAGTTTTAATGTCTGTCCACTGTAGTATGCTGGCTAACGTTAGCCTCGAGTGCTCAAATGTTTAGTGTTGCTTGGCAACACCGTCAGTCACTCCACACTGACATAATCATAACCGAAATCATCCAGTTTTTGAATCCCTAATATAAAACATGTTTGAAATTATCAGGGCAGCCCTGATCATTACGTGAGCAGTTCAGGAGGTTTAAGACTGGATCTGTAAACCTCTCACATTACCACATAATCTGGGCCAAACATCTGTAATGACCTGACTGAGGTCCCAGACTGGGATTTCTCCTTCAAATGCCAGGAGGGGTGAATCAGGGATAAATGTGCCCTGAACTTTGGTCAATTCAACCACATTACTTATAGTTATTTAGCAAAAATCTCATTGTGTAAATATTTCGTGAAAGCACCGATAGTCAACCCTACAAAACTGCTGCAAAATCGATATTGAGGTGCTTGGTCCTAAATATCATATTTGATTTTCGTCATATCATCCAGCCATAATAAGGAATAATAACAATTTCAAAAATAGCAAGGTCGGTCAGAAATATTGTTATTAATTAGACATTTTATCTCAGATCTTTCAGCCCAACAATGTGGCCACTACTGTTTCTTTTTGTGAAACCACGCCCACGACCAAGCGGACCTGCAGTGTGACTATCAGAGCATTTGATTTAACTTCTTACAGGTTTACACAAAATCTGTATTTGGTGTACAATTCTGTAACTCTATGCAAGCGCAGACACCGAGGGAGAAACTACTGCACAGACCTCCTTCCATATTTTACAAGAAAAGCTATTAATGCATGCATGTATTAAGGTGGTGCAGTGCAGGGATTCAGGGATTTGTCGTGTCTGAGTATTAACATGTTTCCAGCACAAAATCTCAGGCTGCTATCTTATAGGCTGAAACAAAGATGGTATAGGCTACTAACTGTATGCATAATAATGTGTATGCACACGCATACACACACTTCCACAGGCAGAAAGACACACACAAGCGCACAAATGCCCACAATAGAAAGTCGGTCAATGAATGGGAGGGGGCAGGCAGACTAGCAGGTGCTGTGTTGGTGGAAGATATGGCTTCTGTCCACCTCAGCATTTCTAAACACTCACAGTTATCTTCCCTCTCCACAGGAGGAGAGGTCATTTCTTTTTTGCCTCTGCACCACCGTCCTCTCCTCATTTCTGCTTTCCCCTTCTGCTCCAGCCTTTTCTCCCGTCTCATTTATCTACTCCCCACCTCTGCTTTTATACCCTTCCCCTTTAGCTTTTATCTTTTCTTTTCCAGCATTCTCCCGCTTTTCCTTTCCCACTTCACCCTTCCCCTCTCCATCCCCTCCTCAGCATCTCCTGCGCTCTCAGTGGAACAGCCCATTCAGCAACAAAACAAAGCTGCCCACAGCATCACACACTGGCTAATCAAGCAAGACCAGAATGCAGCAGCCCTCACATCCACTCAACACCACCATGATACCGGGCAGCACTGGAGGGGAGAGGTGTGTCACATAAGGAGGAGAGGCAGCAGGGAGGCAGAACAGGTTGAGGAGAACAAGCGTGAGCAGGACAATATTACCTAGTTTTGGCAGCTCATAAGCTTTAAAGGTAATTTTGATTCCAAAGGTTCGGTCTGTGTTTACATTTGCCTCATGGACAGAGTGAGGAGAATGAGTTTGACAGTACAAAAGGCCGTAACCACTCCAGGTAAAGACGAGGTGGGAAGGAGGGCTAAAGGAGGGCATGAGGGAGAGGCAGAAAGATAATGGGGTGAAGAAAATTCTCTGACAGGCCATCCCCACTGAGGCAGTGCATTCATGATGATGATGAAACCCAACAATGGTCAGCTGCAATCTCCTCCTGGACAGAGGATGAGCGTTTACAAACTAGCGTGCCAGCCGGCTCTTCGGCGAAGGAAAATAACTGCTGTTCGGCTTCAGGGAAAACTCAAAACACAACAAAGAAGCCGGTCCTGCAAGATGCCGAGATAGGAGAGATATGTAAACATGCCACAGCAACAACAGGGGGGCCACATCAAGAGCTGGTGTATAAACAAAGCCTATTGTAAGCTGGCAAAAGGTTGGAATCACTCAACCACCTACAAGATAAAATATTCATACACATGGCCAGGGCACAGATTTGTCCCATGGTGGGATTAGGGAAGCAAGTGTGTTACTGACAGGAGAAACTTATCCTCGTCTTACTGCCAGAGGAAGAAGGAAGGCTTAAGAACAAGGGCAGGGAAGACTGGAAGCAGAACTGCTGCAGAAATGGAAATGTGCTAACAGAGCGCAGACTCTGCCAAGCAACTTGTTGTAACACTCACCACTTCCCCCGGGTTCTCAGTCTGGCTTCAACCTTTTGAATTCTGATCACAGCAGCCATTAGTCCCTCACCTCAGAAAGCCCTCATTATATTGTTTTCGTTTTATGTGCCTTTGCTCCTGTGGAACTTTATCACAGGACTGTGGCTCGACTTCTGTGTCGAGTGAACGTTGAAAACACAGATGAGACAAAAGGTGTTCTTTAAACTGTTTTTAAAATGTATTATTTATGAGCATGTATCTGGATAACATTATAATTTTTTCAGAGTTTGAGTCTCCTGACTCTCAAGCTGCAGAATAAACTGCCAAACGACTTTTCTCTCATCTTGACTTTTGGTTGCCATGAGGAACCTGGTCTGCGAAGGCACAGCAAAGTAAAACTAACTGCTAGGTAAAGAGAAATCAGCCAACAGAGTATAGAATATAAAGTGCAGGCGTTAAAGGAATAGTGGGACACTTTGCATAATCACTTCTTCATGCCCGAGAGTTAGATGAAAAGACTGATACCTATTCTACAAAATTAATTCAGTGGTTTTACCGGGAGGTTATGTCTAGGATTATACCTTCGCTGAGTGCTGTGACTTCCTGTGATCTTGTCGTCATTGTGAGATTACCAGACAACCAGTAGAGACTCGAGGAAGTCACTGCTCAGTGCTTTGACCCACCATACAAACACGAATATGAGTGATGACGTGTTAACTTTTGACAGAGCCAGGCTAGCTGATTCAGGTCTCCAGTCCTTGTGCTAAACTAAGCTAACATCTGATGGCTGTAACCTCATGTTTAACAGGCAGATATAAGAGTTGTGCAAATTTTCTCATCTAAGGGTGCTTTTAGACCTACAGGGACTAATTTTGTTACAAAGATGCATAATTGCCTAGAGTTGGTTCGTGCTCTCACGGCAGCATTTACAAGCAGACCAGATGAGATGCCTTGTGTGAGAAAGCTGCTCTTGATTGGTCAGAATTTCCATGCGGGAAAAATCCAGGAAGTAAACAAAACGTTGAAGAAGAGTACACTTGTAAGATAAATGTGACACTTTCTAATGTCACAGTGGAGGGACAACTACATGGGTTGATTTAACCCTATGGGCCCTAGGCGTTTTTGGGGTATTTTTACTGCCTTTACTTTTAAGCTCATCTTTACTTTTAAGCTCATATCACAATCATTATAAAGGCTACATACACATGCTATATCTTGTTTTTTTTCTTTCAGGACAATCTGGGCTAACCAGATTTGCCATCATTCCATGTCCTTCTATGTGCCTGTATTTTATATTAATTTTTATATCAATGAAAAAAAACCAAATCCGTGTGACTAAATTCTTACATTTTTCCATGTATCTCAGCATAGCAAGTTGGAAGTTGACATATTCTGCCATATATGAAGAGGGGGGACTCTCTGGAATCTGGGAATATAAGAACCATGATGCTGGGACATTCTGTCACTTCACAGCTGTCCAAAACATGTGGTTTGTGCCANGGAGATATTTGCATCTTGAAAGCTGGACTACAAATGTGGATAGACAGGGAGACACACACGCAAGCCTAAGACGTGGTAAGATACGACATTCCTCACTATATGAAGTGACTGATAACAAGATGGATTGTAAAGAAATTCGTCAGGTTTTTATTTTGTAGACAATCAATCCTGACTCATGTGATATGCATGGTATTTCTGTGCGACCCTGCATTCGTGAGTAATCCATCTAAGAGTAATGTGTGTGCAAAGCTGCATGAAAGCTCTGTTATTCATGATTTTAGTGTAAATTTATCTTTTTTTTCGCTGTGAAAACATTGGACTACCGACAAGTGGTAGTCCTGGTGGTCTTGTTGGAAAGCTACGATTCCGCTGTTTCACGTGATATGCGTGGCTTCTCGCTATGACGCACGGTCACAGAGAAAATCAATAGAGAAGAACAGGTGTGAATTTGGACGCACTATGCGTCATTCGGGCCCATAGGGTTAAGCACTTGCCTTGTTCATTTTAGTCAAACCATACAGTTTGAAAACAAGGCGCGGCTCCAGAAAGCAGAAGAAAACAATGTTTTGATGCATTGGATGTGCTGAATGTGCATATTAAGGCAGCACAGGAGGAGGCACACATTAATAATCCTCCAGGACTGTAACATGCTCATGTTTAACCCAAACAATGTGTCATGTGACTGCAGTTGGTTCAGATCCAGGTCGGAACACGGTCTCACCACAAACGAACCGCATCAGAGTTCAGTTGTCACCGGACCAAGACCACCTCGTCAAGAAGGTCTCGGACCAGTTGTTTTGGTGCGCACCAGAGTGCTATTGCTGTGTTCACAACTGCACAAACGAACTGCACTTAGGGGGGGGGGGGCAAACAGAGTAAACTATGGGTACAGTTCAACATGTTTTGTAAAATGATTGTAATATTACTCATGCATCTCATACTGATGTACGCTTACATCAGTCTAAGTCTGTTTCTGGGGTTCTATGTGCATCACTTGTTCTGATGATTTCACTGCTCTGCAGAAACAATCATACTGCAAACTGTCATTACATGTTTGAAGGTTGTAATGGAGACAGGACAGAAGGTCTGCGTGTGATGCAAGACATTAGTGGTGTTAAAAGGAAAGAGTGGGATGGTAAGGAGGAAGAGAGGGCAGAGTGTGCTGCGAGATCGTGATGGTAGGCAGCAGAGAGGAGACCGTAGTGATGAGACCGAGAGGCGCGAATGATGGTGTGGAGTGGAGGAGAGTGTGATGGTAGGATGGGATTTGAGTCTTTTAACTTCATTAGTTCCGCCTCAGTCTGGGGTCTGTAGATTATGTCTAATTAAGCAGCTTAACATGGCTTAAAAAGCACCACACAGAAAGCACAAGAGCCTTATCTGTCAACCTGCTCAAACGATTCTCCGCTTCTCCCTTTCTTCCCGTGGCAGGCTAACATAAATTCCCTTTGCATGGCCTTTATGCTAGAGAGATTAGAGGCTCTGACATCGGCGCGAGCTGGATAGCTAGCAGCCGCAGCGATAGCAGTGTGGGCTGTGGATAGAGAGAGGAGGAGAGAGCATGTGTGGCGAGCAGTGGGGAGGCAGAGGGGCAGGCAGATGCTTCCTCTCAGACTGCAGGGGGAGAGAGTCGATAAAGAAGGGTGGGGCTCACCAAACCAGTGCTCCTGTCATTCTGATCAGTATTGGTACACCAGCTCGAGTTTGGGTCTACAGTTTGCTCATTATCACAGAGTGTAACAACACATCACCAACCAGGCAGTAGCATTAACACCAGTGTGGTCCAGGTAACAATCTTAAATTACAGGCAACTTGTTGAACACATGCAGAAACCAGAGAAGCATAATTGAGTGGGTTAACATGCACACTTGCACTCCAGTTATAATCAGGCTATGGTAGTATTCTATGTGTTGCGCATGTAAGAGTCATGACATGACATGGGGCGGCTGTGGCTCAGAGGTAGAGCGGGTCGTCCACCAATCGAAAGATCAGTGGTTCGATCCCGGGCTTCTCCAGGCTGCATGTCGAAGTATCCTTGAGCAAGATACTGAACCCCAAATTGCTCCCGATGGCTGTTCCATCGGTGTGTGAGTGTGTTAAAAACTGAGTAGCAGGTGGCACCTTGTACGGTAGCCTCGGCCACCAGTGTATGAATGTGTGTGTGAATGGGTGAATGTGACTCGTAGTGTAAAAAGTGCTTTGAGTGGTCACTAGATGACTAGAAAGGCGCTATACAAATGCAGGTCCATTTACCATTTACCATAACAAGCTGACAGTTGGTCAGTGGTCAATGTCGCGCTATTGGTTAGTGTCTGTCACCCTAGTTCTTGCAGCGTGTCCTACACTGTTGGAAATAGTTGGCTGTCGTTGCCTGTTTTTAGGCCTGTCTGTGAGAGAAATCATTCTCATTGGTGGTTCAGCTCAGGGCACGATAAGTGAAACGGAAGTGAGGAAAGCAAACAACTAAAGTCGAGAAGGAGTGAGATCAGAACAATCTTGTTGTTTGCTATATTGAGAGTATTTTCATGGCTTTGCCTTTGCACCAGACAGCCTGTTTTGACAGGAAAGCAATTTACAGCTTCATTTCCCTTTCTATGCTCCCATCAAAACCACCAGACTCCATTGACAAAAACAGTAATTTTAGCACACTGAGTACAGAAGCTGCTGGTCTACCGCTGCTTCGATCAGCTAGTTCCTTTGTGTTATTGTGTGACTTAGGCTAATCTAAACTAACCTTTTTAATAACAAATTCACACAATCACACAAACAAAATAACTGATGGAGGCAGTGGTAGACCAGCAGCTGCTGTGTTTAGCAATGTTAAATCACTGTTTTTCTCAATGGAGTCTGGCTTTGAAGAGAGCGCTGTCAGAGCTTCATTTTAAAGTTGGAAATCACTGTCTGACATTAAGGTGATGCAGTGAAAATGCTCTCAATATAGCGTACATTTAAACTGACAGTGATTTTTTTAGGTGGGACTTTTTTAAGGGGGGATAAAATATGTTTTGTTGCTGACCCCTCCAGAGCAGCTGATTGCTTAGCATCTCCAAACATGGGGCGTGCTGACTGACATCTACTGTATGTAATATACAGTCTATGAATAAGTTCCCCATACAACCCACCTCCAAAAAAACGGAACTTTCCCTTTAACATCATATCCTGGTTTCAGTAACCCAGATAAGAAGCCTGGATATGCAAACTGCAGTACTCTGATAGAAACAGAGTTACTGTTATACACTGTTTCTGACTGCTGTCATGTGCACAGGCAGGCACGTCTTCTCATTATGTAGTGTGTGTTATGATGTCATGTATGAAACTTTTTAGCAAAAATGCCAAAAGTTCACTTCTTGCAGCTTCTCAAATGTAAAGATTTTCCTTTTTTAGGCTTCTACAATTATAAATTGAGGACATCTAGGGGTTTTTTTTACCATTGGATGGACAAAATAAGAAATGTAATATGACAACTTGGGTTCTGGAACATTGTGATCGGCATGCTTCACTGTTTTATAGACCAAACGATTATCAAATTGATCAAGAAAAATGGGATCTGTGGATTAATCGATCATGAAAACAAGTGTTAGTTGCAGCCCTAATGATGATTTACACACTGAATGAAGCCAGACATCTGAGATGCGAAAGGTAAACTGTTAAGCTCATCTTCCATTTCACTGGTGACACAGCAGAATGGTAAATGCAGCAGCTGTATACAGACAGCAAGAAGCCAATAGGGTTAATCCTAAACTTCTGAGTCATAAAGGAAAACAAAAGCTGAAATATTATCATGCGTCAGACAATAAGACACCTGGATCATGTTATAATCTGTACACAGGGATACAAATAACAAGGCTTCTGTTCCTTGTAAATATGTTATCTCGAACAGGATCAAAACCAGCATCTGAGTCAAAACTGGGATAGTGCCCTGCATGTAAACATACTCATTAGAAAAACGGTTACAACAACAACCTTCACCAAACAGATATTTCTGCTGGGTTGGGTTTCTGCAAATCTTGTTCGGTGAGAGGCCTCATCACAACATCACGGCAATAAAACACACTCTTTAAAAGGAAAACTACGTGTGTGTGGCCTCTCTGCTTCTTCCGATACACCACCTGTTAATTATCGAGCTGGAGTATCGCTGTGGCAACAGCAGCATTGTGTGACATCGGACACGCCTGGCCGCCATATGTCATCCCAGAGCGACTTGTTTTATGTGATTGAGGAGGAACTGGAGGTAGCTGACAAAACACAGGCGGTCACTCGCTGCGAGTTCGGCGCCATTTGGCTTTCCATGCCAGGCAACATTCCCCACCTCGGGCTCGCAGGTAGACAAATACAGTCCCTTGTTTTTCAGCCTCTATAGGTATCTCGCTCCCTCATCTTCTTTATACCTGCCTCGGTTAAGTTATATCTTTTTGTGACGCAGGTATGCAAACATAAAACCACATGCAAAAAACAAATACCTCTAATCCACAAGCACTGTTTTCCAGCTACTGAGGCAGGATGTGCAGTATTATCTCTTGTGTTGTGTCAGACTGGGCAAGGTAAGATGGCTGCCCTCAAAACTGGTCCGTCTTGTTAAGATACACATACACACAAACACACTAACTGTAATATGCTGATGACGTACGAGTAGCCTTACAGCACAATCCACAGAGCGTCTCTTTCTGACATTCACTCCAGGTGCTTGGTCCCTGGGCAGAAACAATCACATTCACTGCAGACACACACATACCTGCACAACATGGGGTATTTACATGACAGGAAAATAACAAAAGACATAATGAATGGAAAGAAGGAGATGGAGAAGTAGGGGCCAGCAGCTACAAAGAGACGAAGAGGGGCGCAAGGTAGCGATGAGGAGATAAAGTCAAGGCTTGACTGATGTAGTGAAGAGAAAGACTTGGAGAGGAGAGAGAGATGAAGAGAGAGCTGCTATCTGATAGAAGGGATTTGCCCTTCCCTGGAACAGTAATTTACTAAAGCCATTCTACAGAGGCCCATCAGTGGCGATCTGCTGGCAGATTAGACGACGAAACCTCATCCCTCGCTTTCCCCTCCAGCCAATCAGCGCTGGGCAGTGAGCACAGGGCAGAGGATGACGGGAGGACACGGGAGGGGAGGGGCAAAATTTCCTGCCTCTGTCTGTTGAATTTGGGGAGGCCACATACACAAACATAGTCACACACACGTGCGCAGAATACATACAGGAGATTGGATTGGAGTCGGAGCTATTACTGTTGCATTTTCCCACCCTCAGGATACAGCAGCTAACACTGCTTGGTTGCAAGAGCTGGGGATTTGTCATTTATAATCAGTTTTCTGCTCTTGTTTCCTCCGCGCTCGCTTGTGCTTTTTGCAGTTTGTATCCTGCCCCGAAGGCCCTCGCAGCATTCCTCTGTTGTGTCGGTCCAGTCACTCTCCCCTTCTCCTTCCTTCCTCCCTCCCTCTCCCTGTGTCTGTGTCTGCCTCCTCCCCATCCCTCTCTCCATCTCCCTCTCTACATGCACTGCAGAGGCCCGTCAAGTGTGCCCCAGCTGTGCAAGCAGTAGGAGCTGTTTACCATGGTACATCATCAGGGAGCCCCGGGAGCACCGCCCCAACGCGCTTGCGGAACTCTCACAACAGCGTTTCGCACATGATGTTAAACATTATAGACCCTCTGAACAAGTCAACGACCCAGCGTGCACTAAAACAACCTTTGCTGGCGAACTCTTACAGCATGAAAGCAAAATTCAACTTATCTTTTCCTTGACGACCTTGTAGCAAAAACAAGGAAATTCTGGGGTAGAAAAGTAGAAAATACTACAGCATCACAACTTAAATTCACATCTGTTGGCCTTGTGGCGAACAAAATGGTTCCAGTAACATTTAGATACACACATACACACTCACACTCATAGAAAAGCTCTTCTTGGTGACACAGACCCATCCATCGACATCCTGCGTCTCCCTCTTTAGCGCAGACATGTGAAAAAACAAACAAAGTAGAACAACAGCAAGCTGTTCCTTCCCTCTCTGCCACCACCACTTCCCGTCTTCCCCTCTAGAGCTGCTGCCCAACCTCACGAGACCCCGGAGGACTCCCAGATCCCCTAAGGACAGGACTGACATCACCCACCCATGTCTCCTGTCAACTATGACCTCTGGAGGGAGGAGGGAGAGGAAGAGAGGAAAAAGCAAAGCCCTAGATGTAAGCTCCGCTCTGTGGTCTAAAAGCAGCACGTGAATAGTCTCAGAGTTTCCTAGAATCTGATCCACTATGACCAAACACTGTGAGACTCGGGACAGAGAGGGGATATATTTACATAGTTGTGGAGCAAAAACTGAAATATTGTGGATGGGAGTCTCTGTAATATATGAGCGTGTTGAAACAGTATTTGCTTAAGGTCTCACAATAAGTGTGTTCATGTATAAAATACCTTGAACTGTGGTTCAAGGGCAGGTTAAACTAGTCTCGGGCACTTGTTTGGCTCGTTCTTCCAAACAGCACACAAACAAGAAGTGCCCTGCAATCAAAACAGCATGACTCAAATGATCCAGCATGTTTATGGCAACACCTAAGCTGATGGCCCCGATATACTTTTGTTAATAAAGTCGTGCTGCTCCGAATCACTCCTCTCTGACTTCTCACTTCTGACACGTGCATACATTCTAGCACAATATATACATAGCATGTGGTGGAAATAATGGAAGCACTGACGTCCCTGTAATGACAGCTTTTGTGTCGTTTCTGGCAGAAGTTTGACAGGAAACTCATAAAAGCAAGGTAATTGCCAATTACTGTTATCACCGTGATTCTGAATGTTTCCAAGATTACGATGACAGTGGAGGAACACAATTTCAATCACATGTCCCAGACATGAGCAGAATCATGCCTAGCTTTGTTTAAAATCAGATACTATAAGTTACATTGTGCATTTCACTGACATGCTGTTATGGCTGAGATAAAGCATGACCTTAGTACTCACAGACAATACTTTAGAAGAGAAGTAGAATGGATTTCCACTTATCAAATCAAACAACTAATTCGTCTCAAGCAGCTTTAATCACTAATTGTCGATTGTGCTTATTGGCGGTGGTTGTATTTAAAGCTTCGTGGAGGAAGTGGAGACGTAATAACCACTCTGATTGGACTAAAGATTTGTTGGCTCGAATACTAGGAGGCTACGAATGCCATTAGCATTAGTTCACGTGTTCCAAAATGGGTAAAGCTGCTACATGCTGGATAAACTCTTGTTTTGGTTCTATCTATTTGCTACTGTGGTTAAAGGGGAAAAATCCAGGCTGGGGATTCAAGTATTACTGGTGTAAAAGCACATCCATTCTCTAATAAATCCCTTTTGCATAATGTATCTTAGATTATGAAATGTTTGGCTACAGTCCTGACATCAAATTTAGCATGCACGTGATCTCAAGCAAGGATAAATTCCAAACACAATACCACGATGTCTCCGAGCTTGTTTTAACCGACGTTCCTGATTGTTCAAAGATATTTCTTCTCATTGACCTGATATGATCAACAGCTGAGAACAAAAGAAATTCTTCATCAGCATTTTACCACAATCGCTGCAGGATGAATACACCATTAGTCATTCAGAGTCATTAGTGACAAACTACTTTGCCTTTTAGGAGTAACTGCATGACTGGAAACATAACCGTCTGCATCAATAAACAGTGTCTGGACAGTTTCCACCTGGATCAAATGGTCAACTTCAGTACCATTGAACAATATAATATGGCACTATACCTGTATACTAATACAATATATAAACAATACAGCAAAAACTTCAGTAAATCTATTTTATTTAGTGTCATTCTGATTCATTTTTAAAGGGGAACTCTGCCATTTTTAAATGCTTAAGTCAATTTACTTGTCATTAGCAGTGCTACACAGCCTGTAAAAACAGTTGTTGGCTTTGGTGGACCTTTTGCTGCATTCCATTTGCCTTTAAGTTGGAGGTCCGAGCTGGGAATGACGCCACACCTGGGTTGACTGTGTGCCAGTGTAACATGTCGGAAAACCAAAATATTGATCACAACATTAGCTTTAGCCATTGTTAGCAATACCAGTTGATAAACAGTGCATTACATTGTATGCAATGAGCAACAGTAGTGTGTGTACGACTTATTCAATGACACACAAATGAGACAGAAGTGCTAATTAACAGTATATGACTACAGCTTTCACTACTGTCGGTGCGCAGAGCAGCCATATTGGATTTTGAAGTCGGGGCTGGTGAGGTTCCTCCTACGTTCTGAGTTGGAAAACTGACTTCAAGGACTGACTGGAAACTCAGAAATTCCAACTTCACAGTGCAAACAGAATGCACCATTGGACACTAATGAGTTTTATTATCAGAAATTTAGTATCCAGTGTTCATGGGAGCTTGACCTTTACTGGAGACAAGAAAATCAGTATCTCTGTTGCACAATTCTGAACATTCTGTTTTAAATCTGTTTCTCAAAGTCCCCTGAATTCATGGAACTGATTAAAGAAATAGTTGGAATACAACTTTAATGAATGGGAATCATTTTCTCATTACTGGAGTAGGTAAGTTTGACATTTGACATTTCATTTTTAAAGATCACGTATACCTGTGCAAATAGCAGAATTCAAATGTTAATCCAAATGTAAAGAGGGAAATGCAGCCCCCCCTCTTTGCTCCTCACTGTCCCCACCTAAGTGGTCCCAAAACTGGCACTACAGTGGAGACAAGGTCTGACATGTAACACCTTGATATTCATGTTTCACCAAAGATTAGTCCAGCTGAGCTTCACCTCTCTCCATCTCATTTTCTTTCTGGCAGTCACGTAGATTTAAGCTACAACAGGCCCTGCTCGTCCTGACCTGACAAACTGCATTCTCAACGACCTTTTCCCTCATTGGGCAAAAAGGTCTGCATTCTCTTCTCTCCGATGACTGTGACTAATACAAGCTGTGGTGTGGTGAGGCTGTCCTCTCCCCGAACAACCCTCAAACGAAAAACAACTCCTAGAAATGTTTACATTCTTCACCCATGCTTCCCTTACTTTTATCTTCAAAACTTGGGACATACATGGAAGTCAGCAAAGCAACAAAGGAAGAGGCAGGACTCATGCAGAGTCAGGTTTGTGAACCAACAATGATGCATTCAAAGTATCATTAGAAACAGAAACATCAGCAGAAACTATTGTGAGACTGTGTTCATTCGGAAACATTTAACTATCTTACATTATGTGACTCGTGAGCAGTAACTTCAACACAGAATCTCACACTTCTGCTGTGTTAGGCACAGTGTGACCTCGACTGTGCTTTCAGTTTATTCAGTGTAAAGCTGACTGCAACAGAGAAACTCTCTGCGACTTTCTTCTTTCTGCACAACACTGTGTAATTCATCCGATCCAAAATAATACTAAACTATGAAATACACTTTTAGAGTTAAAAAGCAACACTTGTGAGCAATGGCTGTCGAATTGAGACACATTTCTCCAGCCCCCAATGAGAATGTTACAAAATGGTGGATCCTCAGGAGCTGCTGGATCACTGCAACAGGAAATGAACTCTGACATAAGAGCTATGGACCTTGGGGCCCCAACTGCATCCTGGGAAATTATGGCACTGAGAAGAGAAATGACCCATGTCACCCCCATGAAAACCCAACTCAGAGCTAAATCTATTTACAGTCCCCTAAAATGGCACACTGTGTATATATATCTTTATAGCATTCACAGCAGCCTTTTCTAATTGCGTCTTGATCCAAGCATTCAAGGTGATTCATCGCTGACAGTATTTATTTTGCACAAACAAATGTGCTGTTTGCCCAACAACAGTAACAATCAGAGTATCAAGGTCAAAACCAGGCCAACACAGAGACTGGCGGGCTGGCGGAAATTTTGGTCTGCCTTTCTTTCATGCAGATGGACCAACCAGCACCACAATAAAGACAGCCAACAAGAGAAAGAAAAGGGAGGAGGGGCAGTAGAGGCAGAGAATGACAGTGCTATCATCCTAAGATAGAAGTACCTCTTGGCTCAGGCTGCTTTGGGTGTGCCTCCTCTATCAGTTAAATCCATCTTTCCCTCTGACGCCGCCGTTAGTCGCTGCTCTCTGTTTTATACCCGTTTTCCAAGCCGTGAGACAATAGCATGGACATCATTAGCTAAGTGGTGGCTGGATGACAGGCTGTGGCGCTGCGATCGATAACGGCAGGCCAAGCCATCCGCAGGCTGAGCAGTGCTTACTCATCAGCCCTGGGCTTGCATGAGACCTAGCTAGGGCCAGAAACTGGGACCGGGCCAGATAAGGGATGTGGAGGTGTCGGGGGCTCGCTGCCTGTGATAACAAATGGCTATGAACAGCCACCTTATCTTCTCACCTTAAAGAGGATATGATGTCCACTGTCACACAGCTGCCTAACGCCCAGAACCACTCTGACAGTTATGTTATGAGGGTGAGGAGGGGTCAGCCACTGCTGGTTACGCTGTGTACTCCTGTATGTGTGTGTGTAGAGAAGTGTACATACTTTTTCAGACCGGGGTGTCCTTATGGGTGCAAAAAAAAAAACAGTTAGCCATTTCCTATGCTAATTTCCAAACTGTCAAAGTTGAGTTGCATCAACCATGAATATTAAACAATAACAGCCACGTAATGATTTGCAAATGTTGAAATGCCTGGGGCAAGCTCCAAGTTAAGAATACCTAATCATTGTAATAAAAAAAAGTAAAAAGTTCCTTGTCAAAATACGAGGGTTTTGTGTGACCCTGTATGTGTGGGAGAGAGACCATGTCGGCACATGTTCACTGGGGAGATGCCACAGGCCACCACAGTGGTGGCCAGATTCCCCTGAAGTGGCATCTGAGACAAACATCTAGTGACAAGGTTGTGCCCTTCCTGTGTCCTTAACCACAGCTGACAATAACATTGCACTGCGCTCCAAGGACAGAAAATTTGAGGGATGGAGGGAGCCATGAGAACAGAAGTAAACAGATATATGCGGCGACAATGCGAAAAAAGACAAAGAGGAAAAAGAAGCACAGGGGCGACAAGAGCGATCGATGGAGCTTTGGAAGAGTTTGAGAAAAGTAAGAAAAACTTGGGGTCGAGTGAGGTACTTTCAAAGGCCTCTGGTTGTCTGGGTCTACAGGCACCTTTTTCCCCCTCCTGCTCCTCTCTGCTCCTGTCCCTCTTTTTCCTCCTCTGATGCTTATCAGTCTGTGATTAAACCTGCCAACTTTAATTAGGATACTTTAGAAGTAGAACACCTCTCTGCCTCCCACTCTCCACCTCTCTCTTTTTCTGGGCTGCAGGTGTATGAGAACGCTTCCAATAAAGTTGTCAGAACGCTGGACAGAAGCAGCATGTAGGAGACATCGTGATAAATAGACAACACGATGGGGGGATAACACAAACTAAACATCACACCCCTGCAGTGACAACATGCATTAAACATGAGCATTAACATACATGCACCTAAAGCGGTTATACTTTGACAAAGCACAAATCTAAACCCAAAGAGAGAGTGTGACGACTTACAGTAGAGGGACTATCCTGAAGTATCGCCACGACCTCACTTCCTGCCTCTTCTTGCACACAGTTTTGCTGTTTGTTAACTGCCAAATGCTGAAATCATTCCCGCGCCAGCTTCCACCAGACACCTAATCTTATTACGGCTAATGTGTAAAAATGAAATGAAAAAGCAAATAGCTGTAGTTAGTCACACACCCCATTGCTTTCAATTACAATGTTTACAGAACAGTTAGAGGAGAAGAGCTGAGGTGAGCATGCTAGGGTTTTTTTGCTTCCTTACTCTAAGTTGTAATATTACACCTGACAGGAGCAGCTTACGTGTGCAGCCAGTCTTCATAGATAACACCCCCAAAACCTCAGGGTGTCTCAGTCACACTGAAGTTGCCGTTACAGGAGCCTTTTTTCCCCTTCCCCGAATGAAATTAATCCGACTGATGATACCCAGGGATGTGTAACTCTTGCACAAAATAAAACGACTGCACAAGGTGTCCTATTGACATGTTGCACAGTAGGTAATCAGAGAGAAATGTTCCGTCATACGTGTAAATCCAGCACTCTACCTCTCTTTTGAAAAGGATAGGTACGCGCTGACTGCTGAGCTTCCTACTGAACCAACAAGTTGTATGAGAATACGCACAACTGCTCCTGCAGCTATTGAACGGAAGGTGTGCCACCCGCTGCACCTGCCATCACTCAAAGCAAACGTGCAGAGAGTGTAGATATTGGGGAAAAGACAGGAAGTAGAGACAACATTTAGATTGCAAACTATCATCTGCAAACAGGAAGTGTTTGAGACAGAAATGGAGACGGATTATTAGTAGTATGAAATTTGCACTATTGTTGCTCTCTTCTGAATCATCCTCTCACCTTTGACCCTTAGCTCTCCTCGTCTCCTCCACCCTATCCACTTCTCCTGGCCTCCCACAACACAACCAGGCATCGTAGGTGGACTTCCTACAGGAAACCCAGGGGCGCCACAAGGGGAGAATCTCCAGAGAGAAACTCAAACAATGACACACGGGAACTTCTCCTCCTGACTCAAGCCCAATTTAGGCAATGAAGCCCATAGACTTGCTAGTGAGATGAGGGTAGGTCAGCACGACAGGTTAAGACAAAAATGAAAAGTGTTGGCTTAGTGTGGGAAATGTGTGAGTGTGTGTCCACAAATTACAAACACGCTCAAAGTCAGCCTTTAATTTGTGCGTAGGAGGATTTCAGGGCCGTCTTTCTTTGTTTAAGGTTGAGAGGTTACCAGTGTCTACAGTCTTTCAAAATCCAAAGTACAGTCAGCGTAAACACTGACTCACTGCAAAACAATCACAGGCTATTATACCCCTAATGTGATCATGTAATGGACCATATATTTATGCATGACAAACCTCTCTTATTAGACCAGTCCCCTAAACTATCCACAAAACTTCAGGCTTAAGGAGCCTGCTGGCACTGCATGTAGGTGGTACAAACTTTTTTGCGTGTGATTACAGCAGCAGAAGTCCAATCTATTGAACCCTGGGCAGTGGCCTCATTTCACTGGCAGTGGCTCAATCATAACATCTTATCTACAGACGCGCTGAGTCATGGAATTTGGCAGTGGCCAATAGCCAAGCAGCAGGGTTACTTATGGCTGTCATTGATTGGTTGATCCCTGAGCACAAAGCTGAAAGGGCACATACCAGGATCACAGCCTGAAGCACAAACTCGCGTTTTACTTTACTTTCTCATTCTTGCTGCTTTTTTTTCCTCCTCCATCTGACTAACCACTTTGTTGTGTCACTCTCTCACACTGTTCCCTCGTTCTCCCCTCATGTCCCCTCTCTACAGCACATCCAAATTACCATAGCCCATTAGCCTTGTTCCTCTGTTGTGTAATTGTATCTGGAATAGCAAAGCAGGGCCGCTCACGTCCAGAGGTCACCATTCCTCTGTGGCTTACATCCTGGTCCTTCATCTCCATGGTCACCGTGCTTCCAAACAGTGTCTTTTTTTTCCCCTTGAAGAAATATGAATGCTAGTTAAAACTATCTCAACAGAGCCCTACGGCCACCGTTCAGACCATTAATCATATCTAAAGCCCTTACTTTCCACTAGCATTATCCATTAATAATGCATTTGTATTGGAAAAGCAATACCATAATAAGGTGGGCTTGGGAGAGAGAGCAAATGCAATCTTTATTACTGATTGATTTCAATAAAAATTACTTTCAAACTTCTTGGGTGAACCATTCATTATAAAAGGGCTTGTGCACAGTGATGTTTTCTTATCCCCAAATAAAAACTCCGCACAACCACCATTGCAGATTTGGGGTCAGCTCCCTCATACATAATTCGGCCATTCAGGATACGGAGCTAAACTGGCTCTAAAACAGAATAGGGGCACACCACAGAGGCCTTTATATCAAGCTGTCCCCATCTGCAAATCTGTAATGAGCATGGGAGCTGAAACAGTGGGGAGAGAAGAGAACCTCAGTTCAACTGAGGCAGGCACACTTTCTAATGGAAATTCAGATACAATCATCCCAGAATGCACTTCTCTCTGCCTAATAATCGGCCACTAGAACAAGGCAGCCATTGAGAGGAGAGTGACTGTAATCTGGTCCACCAAACTCCAAAGCTGCCCGCTATAATTAGCTCCTTTCTCCATCAAACACAGGCTTACACTGACTCACAAGCAAACCTCTCCTGTAATACAAGGGGAGAGAAGGAGTTTTAGTGAGTGAGCGGCACATTTTCAGATGAGCGGGGAAATTTTCCATCCTTGGCATGCAGAGTCACCCTGCGATGACAGGTATGCTAGCTGTGAAATCTGCAAACGAGCGAGCGAGAGGCCACCTTTTCATTCAGCGGCACAGTGGTCTGTGGAAATAAAAGCGTGGGGTGACGTGGAAATGATATGGTGTGGGTCAAGTTTTCAAATTAAGTGATATTACAAGCCAGTAACACATCGTTCTTTATCAAGATAGCTTACAGTGACTGATTAAGAAAATGTTGCACACTTAAAGTGCTCAAGCACTTCCTGAATGTCTTTCTCGTTTAATTGCTGGTCTGGTGTTGACAAGTGAGGACTGAGAATTTGATTTAATGTAAGGAGTAAATATCCCTTCACTGTTTCTGTTACAAAGCATGCCAACCCCCTGTGTTTATCTGTCCATGTTATATGGGACTGAATCTCACTTCCAGCACCCTCATCAAAGGAAGTATCCGCATCTCTGGCCTACATCCTGAAGAACAAAGCCTGCCCTCCTCTAATCCCAGGAACATGTTCTAGTCCAGGGACTCACGACACGATCCGCAGCCCAGAGGCAGACAGACAGGGGTGAGTGGGTATGCTGGTAGCTAGCCCGCTGCCTGGGCAAATGGCACGGCTATTAGGGGAAGAAGAGGCTTCCTGGAGAGGTGTGACTGCACTGCAAAGGGCCCAATCAAGCAGAGAACAGAAGTGCTGACAGCTGCTAATGCATTTACCTGAGAGCAAAGAGACTGTCTTGCCCAGGAAAGTGTGAGTACATGTGTTTACTTCCTCCGTAGCGCGGTCCTCCCAATAAGGTTGATTAAGATCAAAGAGACTCATCAAAAAGCACTCAGTCACAGCAAATGCAGAATTATGAGTCAACATATTTTCCGGGACATCGTGTAAAATCCACATCATATCAACATATATCTGTTATCAAGTGACAGAGTTCCTGTTTTGAAAACGTCCCCTCGATCTGGCAGTGACACAGCAGTGAAGGCCCTCGCTGCACACCTCTGAGTGAAGGCCATATCACGAACCTTCACAGACATTCCCCCCACTTATCTCACTCTCTGAACTCTTTCACAGTCGATCTTAAATCAATATTCCAGAGGAAGGTAGAAAGATCACTTGAGAAATGAAACTACCTAAGTCCACAGGAAGGACTCTGACAAAAAAGGGAGTGGCAGGCAGGGCAATGACCACTTTGCAGTGGCAGTGAGATAAAGCTGTGACACATCGGTGACAAGTCCTGGCACATAAATAAATTACAAAATAAATCAGTTCACCTTAATCAGTCTATCTGTACCTAATCTTACATCAAGGAGAGGTAGACATGCAGCACCCAGACAGCCAAGTTAAACATCCCCTACCTGGGGTATTTAATTGGTGGAGATAGCTACACATACACTGTATTCCCTGTCTCGGAAGATTTGAGTCATTTGTGTGACAGGTACAGTAAAACAGAAACCGAGCAGAGTTACCTCCCGGCAGGGCGTACGCACATTATCTAACTGTGTCACCAGGCAGCTCTGTACAAGCAGCTTTGATGTTTGCAAAGTTAGTGGGACATTTAACAAGAGAGGAAAGAATCACTCATGACAAAGATTTCTTGTGTTTAAGTGCTTATATCATGACCTAAATCTGATCAGGGCCACAGTTTGGGGGCACTAAAATGCTAATCATACAAAAAAAAAAGCCAAGGCAGCCACATTTAAGAAGTTATAACTTAGCAAAACCTAATTTATAAATCACTTCATTGTTATTTTTTTAAAACAGGCTTTGATCAGACAGTGAATTCAGCAAAACATGCACCACAGTCCAACCAAAACATCCTATTTCCTCTCTTCCAAATGAAAGTCCTTACTGCTCATTATATTTCTCCAGGCCTGACAAGACCAGTGCATTCTAGGCTCTGATGTGCAAACAATTATAATGTTTGGACAACATCAATTTTTATGACCCCCCTTTCTCCCCTGAGAACATTTAAACACCCACAGGGCAGCATAACCTAACAGGTTTTAGGTGTATTTTTCCACACTCTCATGCATCGTCATTAGAATAACCATTATTATTACTATTAAGGGCTTGAAATCCCACCAGCCCTCAGGGGGACTGGGGTTGACTCCCAGTTTTTTCTGTATTTCGCAGCACAAATTAACCCAAGCTGCAGTGTAGGCAGGAAGTAAACGCCTTAAAACTCAACATTGTTTCATATTTTCTATCCATATGTGTTATTTAGTGTCGGGGGAGAGTGTCTAGTGTAGTCTACATACCATAGCATTCCTCCCTCTCTCCAGCTCTGGTCCACTCCTTTCTTTCTCTGGGTGCTCCTCTGCGACTCAGCCGGTGAAAGACTTTAAAAAAAACCAGACAAAAACACTTCCTAGCAGCACTCACATCGATTATTGTCCGCTTCTTTATAACAAACAGCCTATCTGTCCATTGCTTCCCACACTGAGTGCTCGTTTTTAATCAGAAGTTTTCAGGAACGAGATGCATATCTATGGAGAGCAGAAAAAACAACTAAATTCTCGTCAGGAAAAAGAAGAAAAAAATGCTGTTCAAACTCCAGGCTTTTCAGCACGGCTGGAAACGAGGAGAAAAAGGGGGAGGCGTTGGAACAAGCGCTGTTTCGGTGTGTTTTTTCCTTCTTGGTTCAAGCACCACGTTGTTTTGACCAATTATTATTTCCTTTGTTGTGTCAAAAATAAAAAGAGTCCGTAATGAAACGCGACCACAAGCTCTGCCTTCATTTACCGAAGCGCCGCTTTGTTAGCGCACAACAGCTCGTCCCAAAGCGATGTATTTTCCTTTCTATCGTTGATCCCCGTGCAGCCCAAATGTGTGACGGTGTGTGTATAAGTCTATTTTTTTTCAGCTTCCCAATAATGGCGGCGGACCTTCTCCCGAATCCAGCATCTCCTCCCCTGTTCACACAGAGCAGACAGAGAGGGAGAGTCTCGCCCAGCGGTTCATGGACACAATTACAACACACACGCACACACACTGTCAAGAGATTTAAACCTGACTGTGGAGTTTGTTTTTAATGATGACTCAAACTACATTTTAAACATTTTTTTTATTTCTAATTTTGCACTAGAAACATTTTCAGAGAATGCAGAAAAAAAAACTTTAAGGTAATTTTATATATATATATATATATATATATATATATATATATATGCTACATTTATTCAACAATACAGACCTGTAGAAGAAGAATTATCACTGGACAGGTTAATAAACTAAAAATCACAGAAATACCTGTAATAGGCCAGTGACTATACACACAAAAATTAATATATTTTAAGGAAGCAAAATGTGATTAGGCTACTGCTCTACACCTATGAATGTAAAGAACTTAAACATGAGTATTTTCATTCTGTTACTTGATATTTAAAGTAGTATAATATAATATAATATAATATCACTGGTTTGCATTTTAAAATTCTCTAAGCTATTTGGGATCAGTAAGACCCGATAAGTATAAAAAAAAAGTCCCAATGTCCTTAAATGAGATGACAATAAAGTCCCAATGTCTTCGAACGAGTACTTCCTTGTCTTAGCTTCTTACTGTTGCTAAGATTGGTCAAATTAGTTGCCATATCAAACTACGAACATTGTTAATCACAAGTAAACACGTTTCAAGTGTCAGGGATCGGCTGCAGACTGATTTGGCTGCCATCTTGTTTTTACATGGATTAGTGTGTTGTGGTCTTACTACCACTAGACTGCTCGAAAAAGGGTCCCCAAACAAGGATAACAGGTCTGAGTTAAGTAGAATGAAGTGTACAGTAAAGTAAACCCAAAATGCGATTTTGTTGGCTATACATTTTTAACTTCTCCAGGCTGTTTGGGACCCGATAAATCTAAAACAAACAAAAAAAACTAAACATTGTCAATGATAATGAAGTCCCAACATCCTCACACAAGACAACAGTAAAGTCCAAGTGTCCTCAAACGACTTCTTCCTAGCTGACCGTGTCGTAGCTAGCTACTGTTGCTAAAATTGGTCAAATTTGTTGCTATATCAAACTACAAACATTATTAATCATAAATAAACAAGTTTCAACCATTAAATGCGATCAGGTTTTGGACCTTTTGTGTCGGGATCGGCTGCAGACTGACTTGGCATACATAGCTGCCATCTTGTTTTTACATGGATTAGTGTGTTGTGGTCTTACTACCACTAGATGGCACAGAAAAGTGTCCACGAACAAGGACAACAGGTCTATGTTAAGCAGAATGAAACTAAGGGCAAGTAAACCCAAAATGTGATGTCCTTGTGACGTCCTCATATGAGGACACAGGGTCTCCTGAGGATATAATATAAAAATAAAATAAAATAAAATATCATCTTTCTTTATTGTGTTTTTATTTTTTATTTAACCTTCATTTTAACCACAAAAACCTCTTTAGATAAAAAAAAAAAAAACATCTCTTTTTCAAGAGTGTCCTGGCCAAGGCAGGCAGCAACATAAGTTACACACACACACACAACATAGAACAAAAATACAGAATAAAAAATGTAAAGCTCTGAAACAAGCAATATAAAACACAACGTAAGATTACTACAAAAAGCCAAAAAGTATGTTAATATGTACTAGAAATGAACCATTTAAAAAAATGCAAAAACAGTAACTGCACATGAATACAGAGACCAGCTAAGACACACTATTATATGCGAGTTCTAGTTATAGTATATACTTTAATTTGTATTCTTGTTATATGTCAAAACAAATAACATAAAGTACACTGCTTTCAGCCATCACATTTACATCACAATCATTGAAAAGTAGGGACTTCTTCCTTTGTGTAGCACTAAAGAATTTGCTTATCAATATATTTTAAAGAATATAACAACAGAAAGGAAGGGAGAGGAAGAAAAGAAGAGGAGGTGAAGGTTAAGATGGTGGAGGCAACCACTGACACAAACCAGCAGCCATTTCCATATTCTACTCATGTATATCATCCACTTTATCCATCATGTAACAGATAATTTCTCAGTGTTAAAGTAAGTTTTCCATCTCATAAATCTCTGTTATAGATTAAAGCAGGGCTGGGTGATCAGGAGAAAATCAAATATCACAACATTTTTTGACCAAATACCTTGGTATCGATAATGCGACGATATTGAAGGGTTGACTATTGGTGCTTTCACAAAATATTTACCCAATCAGATTTTTGATAAATAATCATCAGTAATGTGGATATATTGAGTTAGTAAGAGCAAATAAAGGAACAGCTAGAACAGTTTGGTAACTTCTCCTTGGTGTTATATCGTCCAAGATGGATGAGAGTTGAAATGTCTTCAAGAAACTCAAGCAAGTCCAGTTGCCTCTGATATAGCACCAATGATTACCATGACCTGAATGGTTGAGAATCTCTACCAACAGTCTGGTAAGCTCGGAAAATTACATCATTTTACTGTAATACCGTATTTAAATCCAGGTAAAAAGATATACAAAATCTAAGACAATATCTAGTCTCATATCACAATATAATATCAATATATTCCCTAGCCTTAGATTAAAGTAACCAGCAGTGTGTATAACAGCCTGACAATGGCCATATTCCATCATGTTGCATTAATGGACTTTATTTGGGTCCATTTGCCCTCTCGACCCCATATGTCACACGTCATTTCCTTTCACAACTGATCCCTGTTTCACTGTACAAACTCAAACATTTGTCATCCTCTAAAACATTTTGATGTTCTGCTGCTACATAACTGATAATTTAATTAGGCTATTAAGCGCTCATCCAAGGACTCCTAATATCACGTCACACTATACCAAGCAGCACAGAGGGAAATATTGAATACCTTTCCTGAGAAAAATCCATTATCTCAAAGGTTAGTCTTAATTATGTGTGTTGTGGTCTGAGTTGTCCTTTTGGTGAGAAGATGAGTTCAGTCACAACATAATAAAAACATTTAAGCTCCCATGGTGGATTTTATTTTCTCAGAAAGACAATGCAACGACTTCCACATACTTGGAGAAACGTCTGCAGCGTTGTACGAGACAACTGCTGCCTGCACGAACAGCTCAAACAGATGTTAAGTGTCTTGCATTGGGACTGTCTCCTGGAATTCTCCTCGACTCTCCCTCATAGTCCTTCCTAGAACTTCTGTGAACATGCAATTCCTAACTGGTAATCTAAACTCTGAGAAGAATCACTTCACGGGGCCGTAAAAACCCAATTTATTGATTGTGCAATTGAATTTGACACTTTAGGATGTTTAAGAGTGAAACACTGCACCCTGGAAACAACACAGACATCAGACATGATGTTAGAGGCAGAGTCAGCTACGTTACAGTCAAGGTAAAAACTCCTGGGCTGTTGAATAGCACAACCAAAACATAAGATATATCATTTGTAAGTGTAGAAGAAACTATATTATTCCAGCATGAGTTGTTAAATTACAATACATGGAGTGCACTGTGTGCTTTGAGAGTTTGAAATGTGACCCACCATTTAATACACAGTCAGGCAGGGTTCAAGGTTCACTGCCCTCCGTTTGACTAAGTTCACAAGCTTCTATCCAATCACATTAGTCACTGTGTTCTCAGCGATATTTGCATGACCCCAATCACACATAGCAAGATTAGCTCAAGGGTCAAAGTTTCTGTTTAATAATCTGCCTATGCTTCACATCCCTCTCTCCTACCACTGTTATTCAGACGTGGGCCGGGCCCTATCATAAAACGTTCCTCATTTAGCTATTAAATTACGACACATACGGTTATTTATGTTATTTAATGCTCATATAAAGATTTTACATGTGTTGTGCTTTTATTACCCTGGACACACCAGTATCAAAACACAGCTGCAAACATTATATGGAGGAATGACTCTATATTTATCATTTACTCACTGGTTGGCTTTCTCTTTCATTTTATATCTTTTTCACTATCAACCCTCTGTGTATTTGCAGCTGAAATATTTCTGGGTCCCAAGGGCAAGCACATTCCTTCACTCACAGTTGTGCAATCCCTGACAATCACAGTTCCCCCATCCCCCATCCCCCCTCTGCCTCCCTAAACGCCCACAATGCTCAGAGAGGCAAGCTGTCCAAGCTGTCTGGGCAATGTTCTGTGGTGAAAGGCTGCCCTGCTACCACACCAGTAAACAAACCCTGAGCCCTGACTCTGCAGAAAACAACCACAAGTGATGTAAACTCAAGAGGGTGGAAATATATACCGGTATTGCAACTTTTTCATCCTGTATTGTGTTTGAAAATAACTGTGAGGTGTGTCATCAATGTGGGGCACTTAACCACACACACACAAACACACACACAAGCACAAAGAAATGGCTGGAGTGCTATTTTTAAAAGTTCAAAAGCGAAGATGGCATATTTTTGTGCATTTGGTGTCGTAAAAATACTCCCTTCTGTTTGTACAACATTTTGGTGATACCTCAACTTTAAAATCTTGTAAATGGCTTATATTAAATTATTTTTTAAATAAAACCTTTAGTTGCTAAAGCTTATGTGATGAATCTGAATCTGAGTGATGTTAAGTGTCAGAATAAACTATTTTAAGTGTTTGTAATCCTTACCTATAATCATAGTTTGTTGAAATCCTGATTTGGATGAAACTTTGAACAAACAAAACAAAACAAACAAACAAACAAACAAAAAAACAATGAAACAAACAAACAAACAAAAACTAACACACAGACAACATTTTAAAATTATTCAGGAGACAAATAATAATTTATGGTGAATACATCTATCAAAAATCGTTTAAACAAGGGTATGAATTGGCAACTTTAGGTTCGTGTATATTAAAATTACCAAACAGCATCATGAGGTTTATCATAAACGTATTTAAAACAAACTTCTCCTATCCGCTACAGAGAATAACAGGATGGTCAGTTTCCTTCTCATGTGATCCAAAGTACGACTTAACAGGAGACTGCGCGGGAGGACGCTGGTTCTTGTAGTGCCATATAGCCTTCCTTTAGCTCTAAATGTAGCGACAAAAACTACATTCCCCACCATGCAACGCAGCTTATCGTAGATTTCCACTTCCTGTTAGCTCGGGGAATATAGCGGACGAGCGGTCGAAGAAATTACTGATGTATTTATGTAAAATTGTCGCATAATTGTTCAGGAACGTGCTATTCTGGAGCCTCTCAGGTCCATATTTAGGAGACGACAATGGTAAATATGTCAAACATGAACATTGTTCTGTTTTCTTCTCATAATAGCAGCGTAATCCTGCTAGCAATTGAAAGATACCGTAGAAAACGTTAGCTAGCTAGTCAGTTAGCAAATTTACCTTAGCAGTCTAAGGCCATAGGTCTGGAGTCACGATGTTTTATCACATATACTGACCACTACTTAGCTTTAATAGATTACCAGGAAGTCATTTTGACTTCGTTTGAGGTCTTGCACAATCATGCTGTCAAAATAAATGGGTGTGGTTTAGCAACCGCTAGCTTATACGCTAGCTCAAGCTAACGCTAGCAGTGTTTATCTAGCTACAGTTAGCTAACTGTAGAGGAATACTGCACTTTATTTAGATGAAGCCATTGCTATATATTAATATCATAATGATTATGTGAAATTGTAATAGAGAGACAGCTAAAAGCCAACAAAGTAACACTAGATAGTCATGTCTGATCAATGAATTGTTTCTTTCTAGTCACATAACATGAGACACATTCACAGTTTCTCATTTTGTCTCTCTATTTTTCTTTTCCCCCCCTAATTGTATCGCATAGATCCGCTTCATTCTCATCCAGAACCGAGCAGGGAAAACACGACTGGCCAAATGGTACATGCAGTTTGACGATGATGAGAAACAGAAGTTGATTGAGGAAGTTCATGCTGTGGTAACTGTCAGGGATGCCAAGCACACCAACTTTGTGGAGGTAAGGGTTTAGTCAGGATCATGCGTGCATGGTTGTTTGGATCTGTGCTATGTTACTTTGTTCTGTTGAACCAGAACCTTTTTTTTCCTACATCCTATCAAGAGCCACAGTTAAATGACCAAAACCACACTGTCATTAAAAAGCTCTGTCATGGCTACTTCACTGTAAGATAATTGGGTGACTCATGTGTGTCCCAAATTATAAGCATTTTCCACTAGCTACTTTAACAAAACATAAAATAATTTTCAGACATTTTGAAGCAGTGTGGAAAAAGAAATATACTGAAATATACTGTCAAAAGAAAAATAAAAGTCCTGTTTTGTTTTGCATTTTGTTAATTCATTAGAAATATACGGGATGTGTTTTACTGTAAACACAGGAAGCTTAAGTCCAAGTAAAGCTGCTGCTGTTATCATAATATGAGAGACTAAGTTGTTAAGATGCCTCGTATGTGTTTTTCTCACAGTTCAGGAACTTCAAGATCATTTACCGGCGTTATGCTGGTCTGTACTTCTGTATTTGTGTGGACGTGACTGATAACAACTTGGCATACCTCGAGGGAATTCACAACTTTGTAGAGGTAACTGACACGCACAGCACATGACATAGAGGCTTTGGAAGTATGATGATTTACTTCACATGGTCTGATTGTTTTCAGGAATGTCTGTCAATGATTTCTTGTAAAAAATCCCCCCTTTATTATTGTCCAGCAGCTCCTTAATATCAAAGCTACATTCTTGAGGAGAGTAAGGACTGCAGTCAAATGACATTTAGTGGAAAGAACTAAGGATAGACCGATACATCGGCCGGCCGATATATCGGGCCGATATTTGAGTTTTTTACTTGTATCGGCATCGGCCGATACGCGCGTGGGTTCGCGGATTTATTTTTCCCTGGCACCTTTTTTCATTTGAAAGTATGTGGTTAAGTTGAACAAAGCTGTTGAATCCTACTGTGTACAGTAGTTGTTGTTTTATTTATGCTTCAGCTTAAATATTTGTTTATTTTATAAAGACATTACTGGAAGATTTAAGAGCACTGAACTCTTTTTTTATTTGAATGTATAATAATAATAATAATATTCTACCTGTTCTACCTCAACTTTCCATCTTGTTTTAGTATTTTTTACTGTTCAATAAATGTTTCTTATTTTAAACTTGAGACCTGTAATATTTGTTATCATTGTGTCATTTTTTTTATGTAAATTGAGGGAGCAAAAGCAGTATCGGCCCCAAATATCGGCTCAAGAAAATTGGCAGTCCATAATCGGTCATCGGCTAAGGGTGATGGAAAAAAATCGGTATCGGCATCGGCCCTAAAAAATCCATATCGGTCTATCCCTAGAAAGAACTAACTGTTTTGCACCTTGCAGAGACACATGAGGTGTTTTTCACACTGAGCGTATTATTCTCCAATGGTATCTACATCACTATGATAAATATCATATAAAGTTTCATCCTCAACAGAATATGGATTATGAGATTATCGCAACAACAACAGATGAGTTCAACCACTGAGCACTACAGTCTATTTCAGTGCAAATTAATAAAATCAAATTCATTTTACACTATGCTCACGTTGTGGTCTTACTGGCTTTCATCAGTGTTAGATAATGCTCGGTCAAGTGATGGTGGAAATAAGCCCTCAGCAATAAAATAACAAATTGATCACTAATTACAAACTGAGTCAGACTGCATGGTCGTTGTGCTAACACTGAGATGGCTACAGCAATGATACAGCAATTTCAGACTTGGGAGCTAATCCTTTTATAATGTGCAAGCATTTTGGTTGGATAAAAACTTTGCAGTTTTCTTGTAATGTCGGTGCCAGCTCCTGTGGGACCTCCTTAAGCACGGTGTCCTCCTGTCAGTTGGCTCATAAAGTGCTACTGCAGCAAACTAAACACAACTACAAACTTTATTTCAGTGTTTTCAGCCACTCATCATTTCAGATGTTGCTTGACAGCAGATCTACCAATAATTAAATTTGATTCTGGGTGATTTTTTCTATTTAAGAAGTAGTAAATATTGCATGATTGCAAATATTGCGTAAGTTGTTCATCAGCATATGGCAGTAAAGAAATATAAGCTATAATGTAATTAACTGTGAAAGCTTAATTATTTCAGTTCATAGATTAAATGTTTAATTCAAACGTAACCTACTTAAAGGAGTGTAAATGGAGTTCAGTGAAGTGAATCAGTGAAGCTACGTCCATAAGTATATTATCTTCAATTAAACATTTATAACAAGCAAATAAATTAAAGTTGTAAAGACTTCCATATTTTGATGCAGGGCTTTTTTATGGTTTCCTTTGTGAACTGAGTCACAAGGCTCAATATGTTCAATGTGTATTAGTAGGAATGTTGACACCAAAGACCTATGATGATGTTTTTTTGATGAAAAATGAGACTTCTAGTGCTCCATTCAGGAGCTGTGTGGCCTCGAACGCCTGCATTTATCATTGCGTCTGTCGTAATTTGTCCTTCACATAACTGCAGTGTATCACTACTTGCCACCACAGTATACTGTACACTGAATGTGATACTTGATATCATCACGCTGGATTTGTGTCTGTAGCAGAGTTTTTCATACAGCATAAATCCATGATATAAATTTCATACTTACACAACAGGTTTCCCCTACAGCTCTGATAATGTCACAAGATTTTAGAGCTCCTTCCTGCATAAAATGTGTAAACCACCCAGACATCTTTGCTTAGACAGAAATATCTGAAAAAAATCCTCCCAGAATTTATATTTTGGAATAATTATCTTTGTCAGGTAGCTGCCTTTTTAGACAATCATGCAAGCAGTCCATATGGGATACTTTTGTTATTTGTAAAATGGTGGTTATCCATTTGAAACACAACTCCCTTAGTCAGCTAATTATTGTATTTTTTATTAAATCAATGACTTAATCAGCATAACTGGCTATGTTTATAGTAAATCTTGGTGATTAAGTGGAGGCATTAGGCAGCTTAAGTACATCTTGTCCTATCACTCAGTTTGCTTAATTGTCGTTTAACAGCTTTTTCCTTTTCTAATACTGTTCAATTTTGTAAATCAACTGAAACTGTGAGCTTAAGGTACAATCTACTGTTTGTTTTTGGGTAAGACAAACAGTAGACCGTCCTCTATCTCGAGTCCTCAGGAGTGAAGGTCATTTAATGTAATGTTTGACTATGAAGGAATGCATGCGAGTGCACTCTGACGTGTACCAAGTTGTACTCTCCAAGCTTGTTGTTGCATATGACCACATGCTCAGGGAGGAATAACCAATTTAAAATCAATGCAGCATGTTTTTGTTTAGATTATTATTTGTACAGAGATAAACCCAGTTGAAATGCACATGAGCTCACAGCAGAACATCATGGTGCTCATTTCAACATTCACTTACACAATCTATAACAAGAGGTCAGTAGTAGTGAGACGAAAACCACATTAATTTTAATTTGGCGTATTTTAGAATGGATGTCCTTGTAGTGGAAATCGGCTGATTATACGGTTGTGAATTGGATTCAGCTGCTACCACAGCGCCACTTTATTCCTGTGCTAATGCATCATATTAATACTAATACCATACACCTTTATATCCTCTCACAGTAGACCGTGTGGTTATCTCCTGGCTGTTATCTGATTCAATTAAAGATTTCCTCTCTTTCCTGTCAGGTGCTGAATGAGTATTTCCACAACGTGTGTGAATTGGACCTCGTGTTCAACTTCTACAAGGTAAGAGGAGCTTGTTTTTGCTTCGTGAGATTTTCAAATAATTTTATAAACAGTGTAATAAGACAGAGTGAACAGAGGAGTACAAAAGGCAGATGAGAAAATGTTTCTTTCATTACAGTACCATGGAAATTAATATTATAGTCACACTGGGATCAGTCATTTAGTGAGATTTATTGAAATAATTTCAGTGTAGGATGGATTATGTGTTTGTATCGAAGAGATGCTGAGCAACGACTGCTACTAGTGTTCTTACTAATGACCTAGGGTGCCTAAAAGTCCGCCCTCATGCTTAACTTGACGGAAGCACCACCCATGTTTGACGTTTTAAACCCAGAAACTGACAAATAAAGAGATATCAGCATTTTTAGACAGTATATAATGAACCAATTTCAACAAACCTCCCTCTCCTTCATCCACTGATGTAATGCCACTCCAAGCCCTAAAGTATTTCACAAGCTCAGCCACCCACTTCCTTCAGGTGTGTGGCAAAGAGGACTGAATCATCCCATCGTACTTGTCACGTTCATTCATGTGAGCTAATGTTAGCAGTGTATTTAGTCATCCAGCGGTTATTTTTACATTGTGATGACACAGAGGTAGAGTTGAGAAACAATGACCACAGCCTAGATGATGACTTGGCAGTGTATGGGACAATTTTCCAGGAAACCCAAACCTTATAAGTGTCGGGAAGAAGATAATTTCACTTTGGTTTCAGGTCCAACAATGTGCATGTACTCCCATTTTAGTCCTGAGTTGCCTTAATCCTTTAATTTCCTGTCATCACAATGTTGGGCAATGTCCGCCCTCTAATGCACTGCCTGTGTCTGCTCTTCAAGGTGTACACGGTGGTGGACGAGATGTTCTTGGCGGGAGAGATCAGGGAGACCAGTCAGACCAAGGTCCTTAAGCAGCTCCTTATGCTTCAGTCGCTTGAGTAGAAAACAGACAACCACTCCTCCTACCTGCCCACTAATCTGCCGCCCTGGCACCAAAACCAACCCATCATTTGTTCCTGTCACTCTGGAAATCCTCTTGCCTCGATGGAGCAGACTTCACTCCTCACAGAACATCAGGAAGGGGGTGGAATACATAATATTGTTTACATATGTATGTTAACCTGTCACAGCAGTTTATGTGTCGCAATATTCTGTATTTGCTGCACTTCTGATGAAGTCTCCCAGTATTAAAAGGCTGTACATTTCAACATGTTAACATTTCATACACCACCGAAGTTACAGTCAAAAACTTAAAAACCAGAGGCTGCAGAAATTAGTTATTTTATGTAGTAACCAGCTAGTCTTTACATTTATCTCTGTGCAGTGTGGAAACACTGATGTAGAGTGTGGCACTGCCCTCCTCCTCTCCTCTCCTCCTCTCCTCCCTTCATTACCCTCAACTTTCATTTAATGGCACTACTGTAACTAACAAGCACCATGTCTAAAGAGCGACCGCCTGCAACAGCCTCGCAGCCGCTTCTATAAATCCATGTAAAGAAAGACTTTGCCCGTGATGTGGTATCGGACTTGTCACGCCTTCTGCTCATTCTGTATTTTCACAGTACAAACTATAACTAGAAAGCCCTTTAGAGCAATTGACCCCAGCACAGCAAGTTCATAATTGAATGGAGTGTACTTAGGATGAGTGCCATTGTGACGGTGTGTTATGGCAACCTGTGCTGTGTCAGACATCCTCACGGCGGATGATGATAAACAGTGTAGGCTATGTTAGCTCAGACGGGTGCACTCTGGATGTTTAATCGTCTTCATCTCGTTTGCAAATGATCGAGATGATTTTCTGCAGCTCATTACATGAAATGGTGCTTGTTGGTCACACTTATAACACTTAAAACACAAACGCACTCAGACGGAACAAAGACCTGGAAGTAGAAGGTATATTTTACATAAAGCAGTACTGTGAAGCTTGCTTCGTATGGTGTGTGTACATACAGTGTATCTTGCGTAAGTTGAATATTGTGAAATTAACGTGCATTCCAGACAGAGTGGTTCCCGCTCACTATATGCTCTGAGGAGTATTGTGTAAGATCGATAAAATCCTTTGGTATGACGTACGATAAATTGGCTTTTAAATTCCTCCTTCAGGCCTCATGAACTTTGACAAAAAATCTATTTCCCTTTGCTGGACTGTAATGTTTATGAAATGACTCGTCATACTCTAATTTTAACCATATTCATTCACAGGGGTGTCAAAGGTGGTTTCAAATGTTACTGTTGTTAAACTTTTGTATTTTTTTTAATGATTGGCGATTGTGGAATATGTACTGCTTCCCTTCTTGTCCACCTGTGTGTTTGTTGATGGAAGATGTGTGTTTGTATGTACCATCTCCAACTCTACCCACATCTATATGTCCCATTATATGTAAATAAGAAATAAACAAATGAAGTGATACATGAATATACACTGTTTCTGCCTCTCAGTGGTGATTCGTCTCTAGTAAAGGGAATTTTAATAAAGTTAGACAGTTTCCCATTAAGACTTTGTCTGATTATGTCTCAAGATGGAGAGAAAATATCCAAAACGACTACAGCTTTTTATGGATGTGAGGAAAGAAAGTTTTGCTCTTGTTTTTCTGAGCTGAGAAGTAAATCTTATTAATAAAAAAAAAAGAATAAAATAAAATCCATGTAAAATCTTATAATAGTGATAATCTATTAAAAAAAAAAATAGGGGGAAATTTAATTAATTCAGAAAAACAATTACATTTTCCCCCATAAAAAAAATCACATCATTTTGAGAATCTTGNTAAAAAAAAAAAGAATAAAATAAAATCCATGTAAAATCTTATAATAGTGATAATCTATTAAAATTTAATTAATTCAGAAAAACAATTACATTTTCCCCCATAAAAAAAATCACATCATTTTGAGAATCTTGTTAATTTAGAAATATGATAATATATGGGATTATGTTATTAATTTAGTAAAACAAGTAGATTTTTCCCCATAACATGTTCTCATAATTTTGAGATAATCTTGTTAATTTAGAAAAAATGGAATTTAGGAGATTATTTTTGTTAATTCATTAAAATTAGTACACCCCCCCCCCATACATTTTTCTCAGAATTTTGACATAATTTTGTTAATTCAGAAAAATAAGCACATTTTTTTCCCCTTGAAAAAAAATTGTCACAATTTTGAGATCTTCTTAATCTAGAAAAACGATAATTGAGGAGATATATTGTTAATTCATCAAAATAAGTAATTTCCCCCCATAAAAATTGATCATAATTGTGAGATAATCTTGTTAATCCAGAAAAAAACAAGAATTTAAGAGATTCTCATTAATTTAGAAAAATGAGCAGATTTATCCCTGTGAAAACTTTATAATTTTAAAATAACAACCTTAATTTAGAAAACAAGAACTCAGATTATCTTGTTTATTCAGAAAAAAAGAAAAAATAGTAGATTATTTTATTAATTCAGAAAAACAAGCAAGATTTTTTTCCATGAAAACTTTTCTCATAATTTTTAAATAATCTAAATTAATTTAGAAAACAAGAATTAAGATGATCTCGTTGATTCAGAAAAAAGAAAAAATTAGTAGACTCTCTTATTAATTCAGAAAAACAAGCAGAATTTTTTCCATGAAAGCTTTTCCATAATTTTGAGATAATAATCTTGCTAATTCATAGAAAAAAAAAAAGAAAAAAAAAGTTGGTTATTTTGTTAAAAAAAAGAGAGAATTTAGTAGAGTAACTCATTAATTCAGAAAACAAGCATTTTAATCCATTGAAAACTTTCTCAGAAATTTGAGATAATCTTGCTACTTCAGAGAAACAGGACTCAAGAGCCTCAGCAGATTACCTCTAAGTGCACTGATCTTTAAATACCGGAGCTGGAGAATTGTCTATCCAATATTTTAGCACCATCTAGTGGTGAAACATCAGCTCTCCCACAGTAAATTATGCAATTTTGTTATGAGGTCATCTTGACAGCCTATGTAGGATCAATAAATCAGTCAATATATCCACTTCAGCTACATTAAACCACTCTAGCCGTTACTCCATCGACCCGCGAACATAAATCCAGACAATTGGACACGGAGGGCATTTACTCTTCATCTTGCAAGTCCTCTGATATCCTAACCTCACCCTCACTGCCTTTGAGAGGAATGACTCGACTGAAGAATGAAAGATGAGGAAAATGAATCAAGTGCATGGACTCTATTGTTAAATTTCAGGGTCTGTTAAGTCAGCTGTCTATAAACCTGATGTGTCATACATTATTGCTCATGGGAGAGTACAAAACGGTTACCTCTTTTCAGGATCTGATTTACTTTAACTCCCCTCAGGTGACAAAGTGAATCCTTAAACATGAACCTACAGTCACTTAGAGACGACACAGATATCAACATGAACATCAGGAGACAGGTGAGAGGGAGTAACTGAAAAAACAAGCAGTTTACTGGGAATTGCATATTCATTACAATCAATGAGCAACACTCACCCTCAATGGACAATAGACAAATCTTATTTACAGCATAGGTTACTTGAGATGTACAGTAGTATTTTGGGTTGATTATATAACATTAGTTACAAAGAAACAACTGAGTTGGATTGCGTTCATCACATGATTGGTTTCCAGACAGGAAGTGAGAAAATGATGCTTTATCATATGGCTATTTTGATAAGTGCTTATTATGAACTGTACAATAAATACATACAGATGAATGCACGCCGACTCTGGTTCAGCAGCACCCAACCATTTAGATGACTTGATAACTGAATAGAAATGCCAACTTTGCGAGTGTGAGCGATTAGAGTTGCTGCCGACGGCCTCCCACAGCTCAGGAAGTGAACATCCTTTCATCGCTACCTCCACGTCAGCAGCGGGCAACAGACAAAACAAAACCGCAGACAGCAGGAGTTGTCACCGCGCTACAGCAGCCTTGCCTCGTAACGGCAGAAATTTAGACTCTCAGTTGTTATTTAGTAAGAAATGATAAACATCTACAATTAAAATCTTTATTACAGTATAATGTTCAAGTAAAATAAAACAATTCTATAGTTGCAGCATATAAAACAAAACATGAAAATTCAAAAGTAAAAGTGCACTTGCAGAAGGAGACAAACTATCACACAATGCCAATATTTCATGAAAACTAAAATTTCTCTGACCATCTGTCTCTTGATGTCCTATACTATCTCATGTTTGCACGACTCGCCATCTCTTTCCCTTCAGTGTGCTGGCTCACTAGAGCTTAGGACGCATATGGTTTGTCTGGGAGGACATATGCTAACACTTGAGGAGGAGATGTTAGAAATACGTTTTGCAGGCAGTTTGTTTTGATCTCCTCTCAGCTGGGTCAGTGTGACCTGTTCTCAGTGGTTTCAGACAGAAGCAGTGCCGTTGACTCAACAGCAGGGCGGGATGTTTTTAAGCTATTAACTCGTAACCTCATTCTCCTCCGGCAGCAAACCGTGCTGTCGGTGTTGCGTGGAAAGAGGAAACCACGTTCAAGTGGAAATTCCCTGTTTCTCTCTGGGGCAACGCAGGGTCTGCTCTGAGGAGAGAACATCTGGGTCGGCTCGGCAAACTCAGTGACATTTAGTAGCGGAGCGGAGCGGCTTCTCTGCTTCAAAAAGAGAAGTGAAAACTACCTCAAAAGGTTAAAAACAGCATCCTGACTTTAATCAAGGTGCACTTACAGCCTCGCATGCTTAAAGTGACGAGCCTCTGTGAGGGAACTGTGTGGGCAGCATGAAAGTTTCCCCAAACATGGCACTGAGGCAAAACCAACTGTGGTTTCCTGTGACGTCCCTCGCGCAGAATGTGCAGCTTGAATTAAAGGGAGGTCGAAAAAATGGAGAGAGAGCCCAGCAGGAGGAGTCAAAGGCATTGTTAGTTTTACAAAGATTGACGTCCCTTTCTTAACTTTATAACTATGGGTTAAATCTGATGATGTGAATTTACTGACTTTGGGAACTTTGGAGTAAAACAAAGAACTCTTCTTTGTGCTTTAAGTTGACCCACAGGCTCATTTATGTGGATGTACAGTGGAGTGATTGGACCATTCCCTTTGACAGCAGAGACATGGTGACTCGGAATAATATACCATAGATCCACAATATCAAGTATATTACTAAGGCCAACACTCTATGTCATAATAGTGCATCTTAATGCAAACCAAAAAGTCAAATGACTCAACGTCACACACATCTCAGAGCAGGTAAAAGAACTGGGCTCTACATTTTAAATAACCTTAACTACACCGATAAGCTGCTTCCATTCGGATCAGTCTGCAGAAACCTTTACAAATTTACACTGTATCTGCTTTTTAATATATCTACATGAATTCTAAACCAAAATCTGTGCATGTTGACTTCATTTTACTTTTAAGAGGACGCGTTTCGACTGTTTATCACTTAGTCACCATCAATGACAGGCTGAATTTACGAGTACAGTTAACTCAAACAATGGATGATAAAAAGCAAAGTGCCTTTATGAATATTAAAACTCAAAAGCGCTGACCAAACTAAATGTGAAACAGAAGTGGATAGGTTGAACGATGAATATGCGCAAAACAGTTTACCCATAATTTACAAACGATGATGTGCAAACAAAGAAAGCATGTAGGTGTTACTAAAACCAGAATGAAAAGCACAGAGATAAAACAACAGCCCATACACACAACCCGTGACTCGGCTTTGTCTGGTAAGTTATTTAGAAATCTTTCTTTTCTTTTTTTTTTCTTTTTACAGAAGAAGATTCCTCTTCTTTATGATCCCAGCGTGTTCACACTGAGGGGTTTCCCTGCCCAGACACAGGGGCAAAGCTGACCCCCTCAGGTTCGGAGTAGAGAGTCTTACCAGAGGTCAGGGGTCAAGGGTTGCAGTGATCGCCATGACCACTCATCCAGGTGATCCAAGGTGTGTGAGACTGCGGAGAGGAGGGTCCCACACACCAAAAAACACCTGGAGCTGGAGAAGAGATGAGAGGGTGATGACTGACATGCTCTTATAAGAAAAGAGAAAGAGAATTCAGGTGAAGTCTCTTGTTGACGACACCCTACTGACCTGTAGGGGGCGACCCGTCTGTGTGGGCCTGTGGGCTGAGGTGAGGGTGGGGCCCCGACCCCTAGCAATTACACTGCTGCTTATTCTGTGTGGTGGTGCCTCTCGGCTGTCGCAGCTGCCTCAACGAAGCATCTCCATACTGGATACCTGAACCCATCCTCTCAGGGTCCAACTCACCTTTGAAATGAACCATAATGACAAATTCAAGCAATGCAGAAAATATTAGTGTATAGCAGACCTAACGCACATCCACAGGGCTCATGCAGTTAAGGACAGAGATTAGGGCTGGGCGATAGAACAACTAACAACTCCACAGCTCCGCCCCCTTCACTCACCCACAAGCTCTCCAGCAACACTCAGAGAGACACAGAGCTGCTACTCTTCTTAATCTGTCTGTAAATTAGTCTACAGTGCGACATCGGTCTATATGTTGCATGTGCTGCGCTGCTAGTTTGTGTGAGGTGGATCACAATGTGTCGCCGTTCTTCTTGGTAGCTGTAATCAATTTTGTGACTGTTCAAAAAATGCAGCGACAACACAGACGCTAAATCCGCCCTCTGCCTCTCTGTTGATGCTATGTGCATAAATAAGATTAATAGCCTAAATACATAAAAATATTTAAATCTTTTTCCAGCACTAGATTCATTTGAAAGGCCATGGAAAACGACTTTTTAACACCACCCACAAAGAACTTTAATTGTTCTAAACTAAAATGGAATTAGGCCTCTTGATACTTTTATACTCATGTTATACTTTTGTGTCCTGTGCTGCAAACCTTTAAACCTCTGTAGCTCCAGTGCTACGTGCAAAGGCATTAATGTGCAGCCCTGCTTTTTATTTTAAATAATTTTTCATTTACATATTGTGCAGCTGTGAAAATCCCTTTCTTTCCATTTTATTTCGATCACAGTCTTTGACTTGCAACTGAACATGGAGCCCATTTCGTAAAAAATACAGATATATATTGTGTATCGCCAGTCAGCCTGTAAATACCGAGATATGAATTTTTGTCTACGTCGCCCAGCCCAAACAGAGATCATAGGTAATGATAAATGAGCAGTGTACCTGAATCTATCTTGTTGAGGATGGTACGAGCGCACTTCAGGAAACCCTCCTCAACATTCTCCCCTGTCAGAGCACTGGTCTCCAGGAACATCAGCTCTGCAGTGGCAAAAAAAAAAAAATCAAGATGGAGGAAATAAGAGTAGAAAAGTGAGAAGGAGAAACAGATGAAAGAATGGTGTGGCACAAATAATGAAACGCAAGCAGGAGACAGAGACTTGTATAATAATGGAGATGTGACATCAGTTACCATTCTCCTGAGCAAAGCGCGACGCTTCCAAGAAGGTCACCTCTCTGTCTGCATCCAGGTCTTTCTTGTTGCCACACAGGATAATAACAATGTTGGGGCTCGCCAGAGTCCGTGCATCTGTCAGCCAGTTAGTTAGAGCGTTGTATGTCTCCCGACTGTAAGATAGGGCAGCACAGGTGGACACATAGTGCAGTACAATTTATTGCTGGTCGTAAAGGATCCGCCTGTAACATGTTAAGCTCACATGACTCCTAGTTAGTGTGTCAGAGCATGCCTTCCGAAACTAGTCTGTTTTACTACTCAGCTCACTGGGTGCATTGTGACTTAGAGCAGTCTGTTGGGCCCTGAAGACAGTCGCAGAACTTTCATGGAGGCAACCAGATAGCTGAGTTGTTAAGGCGCGTGTCACATGGGTGCAAATGCTTCACGGAGTCCTCGGTCCTATCATTCCCCAACTCTCCTGTCTCTCTTCACTATCAAATAAAGTCATATAATGCCGGGGAACTAACCCCAGAACTTTCATGAAAACTTCTTTGGGTTGAGGCCACTGGTCACCATGGAGACAGGACCCTGGTGTTCATAGTAACACGAGGCCAGTGAGGTTAGCAGAAGGGCGTGGGTCGGCAGAGTGATGTTTAACAGCTGTTTTCACACGCAGCCAAAGAATGACATCACTCCTCATCTACACGCAGCCACAATCTGATTCACGCCATCTCTCTTGGTTTCAGCTGCCTTCCTGCCCATCTTCCTGCTAACCTTCTCACCTGTGAAAAGTGATAAATGTCTCCATCTCTTCCTCATCTCTCCCCTCCTCACTTCACTCTGCTTTTCCGTCCCCCCACTCTCCCTGTTTTCCCCCCTCAGATGACACGTTCTGTGATGGACTTCAGGCGTTCCTGCCTGCTGCTGCCTGCCAGAGGATGCCTCTATATTAGAGCTGCTGCCACTCTGCACTCCATCTCTCCCTCCACAAAAGCCCCATACATTCTCACAAACACAAACTGTATTACATTCCTGTCTTATTTCATTACTGCGCTCGCTCCGTCTTGATTTCACAACCCCCTCTATCGCTACACAAAGCTTATGAAATACAGTCCTGTGAGTGTATTCCAGTATTCATGTTACACTGTATGGGTCCCAGTACACAGTCATTAAATTGCACAATTTCTGGAGGTGCTATAGACGCATAATAGTTTTTTGTGACACCTCACAGACTGAAAACTTCAATACAGGTGCTAGTAAAAAATAAAGTGAAATACTATACACATTCATGGGTCAGTAACTTTGAATTTCAAGTCCAGCCAGATCTGACTTTAACCCTTAAAGATATCATCGTTGTGAATGTCTAACTATGATGTGTTTTTTAATGATTATTTCATCATTTAATGAGGAAAAAATGCCCCACAATATGGGAAACATCATTTGTAAGTATTAATTGTGTTACACAAATTTGCAGTATAATTAATTTGTGGAAAGGTAGAAGGACAGGAAGTGTAGTGATTGTTTTACCTGGTAATATCATACACAAGGAGCGCTCCAGCTGCCCCTCTGTAGTAGCTGCGTGTCACAGAACTGTGAAGAGAATGCAGAAATCTTGATCAAGATATCATACCTTAATATCAGCCTGTGAAGATGACTGAGAAACCGTCTTTTGCTTTTAACTATTATCATCAGTCAGGCACTAAATGACTTGGATGGAGCTGCTCAGAGGTTTGAGACTGGCATCTCCACATTCCTTTTGAAGCTGGATGTTGCCCAAAGACAGCACGTGTTACTCACTCGGTAATTCATGTTAACCTTGTATTTCTAAAAAGTCTGCCAAACACTTAGCGGCAAATATTTAGGCGGTTACCGGAATCGCTCCTGCCCAGCGGTGTCCCAGATCTGCAGTTTGACTGTCTTCCCGCCAACATTGACCACTCTGGAGCCAAACTCCACGCCGATGGTGTGGTTGGAGTCCTGTTTGACTGTGACAGGAACGCAGAGAGAACACAGTGAGGTGAGCAAGTTGTAATGTAGCCATTATGTTTTTTTTTCCAGCAATATTGTGCTCTGTTTAAATGGAAGCCATTTCAACTCTGCTCCCAGAATCGTACCTCTAATCTATAATATGTTGGCGTGTTAAACCGTTATCTTCAAACAGCTCACATCCACAGTGGAGACTAGAGGGAGTCTGGATGAGATTAACTCTGTCAACCTGCCCTCCCTTTCTCTCTTCAGTAACAGCTCAGGGACCCACCATGTCTTTAATCAAATTAATACAAGCATGTGTGTGAGTGAAACAAGTTTTAATTACAAGACATGCTTTCAACGCAGCTTTCACTCATTACCATCTTTACAGTCCTGAAGTTCAGTGAATAGTTAAAACCCTTTGTTATAACTGATACACTGAATAACAGGTTTATTGTGGACACTGCACACATGCAGTCCAATACCCTGCAATAAATACTGACTCTGTGAAGCTTATGATGTTCAGTTATGTTGACACTGTCAGAGAGTTTAATGTGAAGGAATGACTCCTTACACCCAGAAATGAGTTGCATTTCTGCACTCCTGATTCCCTTGTCTTGAAGTTACTGGATTTTATGAATGGGTTTTTGGTGAGATGCCCAAAATAAGGTCTGTGGTTAAGCTTAAGCAACTTTCATGTTTTGTTCTATGACATAAAGTATGTCAGTAAAATAACGTTTTATTGAATTTTTAAGCCTTTACATGTCTTAAAAAAGGTGGTTGCAAACAAGTGGCTAAGCGAGACTACAGAAAGTCATCACACCAAACGTGGCTTACAGCCTCGTTGTGGTGGCGACACTGAAGTCATACAACTGCTGTGTAGTTTGTTTATAGCTTAACATAAGCTTTTATCTCTGATCACTACATTTACACTTCAAGATTAATAAAAATGTTTGTTTGTGGAGATTATCTTGCAATAAAACTCATTTTTTTAACCGAGACAAATTTAGGAATGTACTGTCTTTTATGGTCCCTAAGCCAGAGACTGGTGTCATCATATGCTACACTTTGCTGGCTCAATAATTACCTACCGTGACTTTAAGGAATCTGGATTTACGCTGTCATTTTGGTTTGATTGCACATGGAGGTCAATTAATAACTTTCTAAGGAGGAAACTCATTGAAAATTTCCACAGAGTGTAATGTCACAGCAAAGAGAGAGAGGGGGTTTATCTGGTGTGTGTGACATGAAACAACTCATTAAATCAACAACACTAATTGTGACCATGTCAGTTTTTGTGTGTCCGTGTAATAGCCCAATTATATTTTCACTCACATCTGATGTGACTAATAGGCTTTAATGAGGGAAGACTTACACTTGTTCTCAATGAACTGGTGGAGGAGGCAGGATTTCCCCGTCCCAGCGCTGCCAATCACCAGGAACTTAAACAGGAAGTCTGCAAGCAGAGGAGAGGAGGTAGAAATCAATGCACCACCGGCATCAGGGGAGAATCTGAACCTGCTGCTCTTTGCACTTCCATCCTCAGAGACAATCCTTAGATTTCCTCTTAATCCCGCTGAGCTCCTACTTGCACACTATCCAAACAACCTGAAATTAGCCTACTAATGACAAAGCCTCACGTTATCAGCATAACCTGCTATTTATGACTCCGATTGAATATTCTTGTTTGTGTGAGGTGGAAAATAACTGTGTCTGAAGCCTTGAAAAAGCACCAGCACTTAATAACACATGAGCAAAGCCAAAGCTTTAGAGTTATTGAACATGGCTTAGGTTAACTGACTTGTGCAGGGATTGAATGACTGCAGCCAGCTGGCTGTACAGATGTTGTTGTTGTTGTGGAGAGTGGGCCCTTGCCCTGGAGAGTACAACCCAGCCTACGCATATGATCCAGAGCCCAAATGACTCGGGCCCCTGACATGCAAGGCCATTCACTTAAAGTACAGACAGCCTTTGTGCTGTGACCAAAGATAGTACGGGGGCATTTACATACGTAGGCTGTGCTTCACTTACAACTAGATATGAAACAAAGTGGTGAAATCAAAAGTGTGTGTTTCTGTGGGATCATAACTGAGCCTGTGTTTGTGAGTAATGCATAAAAAAATAGTTTAAGAATGACAGTAAATCTGAGAGTGATGGTACATCCCTCAGATTGTGTGAGCAAATGATTGCAAATGACACATTTCCTCCTGAGAGCCTGCTTCAGTTGGAATTTGAAGACAGTGTGCAATTTCGGTTTAAGCTTAAGCGCTGGCTCTGACGGTAAGAAGTGCTGCCCTGGCAAATGATTAGTGACTCCTGTTGAGATTACCAGCAAGGTGAACATAGTGTGATATTCAGCTCCACCCAATCCCAATGAAAACAGTGGTTTAGAGAAAACAGAGGAGGATATGAGATTGATCTTTAGTTCCTGTGTGACATTTAAACTTGTTATACTAGTGCTCTTTGAGCCACCTTCATCGGCCGACACACACCGCTGCCAGCCGAGTTTGTGGTGCACCTTTGTTTGTTGAAGCGGGTGTTTTCTCAAGCGACACAAGCTGGAGGTCAAATTCACGTTAACAGAACTGCTTAAGCAATGTAAAGGAACCTACAAGCACTTACAGTTTCCTTCTGCAGCAGCAGTCAGCGTTACAACCGCACGTTGTCAACGGTCGTGACAGCAGAATTGACAGAATCAAAAGCTAACAGCTCGGTTTTAAAAGCTTGCCTCAGCTTTTCAGTGTCTTCCCAGACATCACATATTCCCATGCGAGATCTGCATACAACAATCAAGCTGTCAATATGTCAAAGCAATTGGGAGAGAAGAATGCAGCACTGCCCTCTCAACAGCAGCCTTTCAGGCTATTGTATTCTTTACACATCAATATTAAATAACCCCGGAGGGAACGGACAAACATTGTTATCTGCATTCACTTACACTGTCACAACACTTAACATACTCAGGCCCAGATCAACATCAGGTTTGTGTCTGATGCACCTGAAGTTATATCAGGTATTTAACTTACTGTAAGCACTTCACAAGCAAAAAGGTAAATATGGCAACTGGAGAGATTAGATATAAACATGATACATGGAGTCAGGTGTATCAAAGTCCAAAATCTTACACGAGTGTCTGAGATATCTATCTATCTATCTATCTATCTATCTATCTATCTCTATTCATTAGGGTTGCAACCGTATGAGACTTTCACAGTACAATATAGGGCTGCAACTAACGATTATTTTCATTGTGGACTAATCCGTCGATTATTTCTTCGATTAGTTGACTAATCATTTTATCAAAAAATGTGTTAAAATGTTGAAAAATGTTGGTCTGTCTCTCCCAAACCCCAAAATTATGTCATCTAATGTCTTCTGTCATACTCACACCAAAGAGTTTTATTTCACCCTCATGGGAGAGTGTGTAAAGCTGCCAATATTTGAACGTAAGAAGCTGCAATAAGTGTATTTTATAGTACTTTTCTATGAAAAATGACTCAAACCGATTAGTCGACTACTAAAATAGTCACTGATTATTTTAATAGTCGATTAGTCATTGATTAGTCGACTAATCGTTGCAGCCCTAGTACAATAACTATCTCAGAAAATAGCGCAGTTTCATGGTATCACTGTATTACAAAATGATTTGTTATGTTGTTATTGATTATTATTATCATCAGTGAGAATGACCCTTAAAGAAATGAAAACAGAAGAGTTATCTGTGGCTGAACAAACATTTTATTACTATAATTCAACCTTGAAACCATTTTTAAAAATGGAAGTATGAGTAAAAGGTCTTTCTTTTATGAGATATAGTTGAGATCCTCCTTCAAGTTGCATTTTTTTCCCTCAATATCGGAGATAAGCAAATGGACATGGTATGATAATCCTCAATTTTCATGTCACCTTATACCTTAAAAACATCATATTGCTGCAACCCAAATACAGGATGGACATGATCCACTGTTTATTTCAAAACTGACTAAGCCATTAATCAAAAAGATTATTGATAGATTATCCAATAATGCAATTACATGAAATAGGCTAATCAAAATAAATTATTTCTGATACAATTAGTTGCAGCTCCAGTAACTACTCACTTATTGCCTACATGGAGCAATATGGGCTATGGAAATAGGTTAGCTCAGTTGTCCATTAACAATAACACCAGACAAAGTGTCCAGTATATGTTGTTTTTAAAGGAAGGATCCGTCAAATTCAGAATCACTCTGAAAAATTGTATTCAAAAATAAAAGTGCAAGATAATATTTTCTATTTCTACATCCTGTAAATACAAAATAAACTAATCAAAGAGTGCCATGCGGAGCAAAGTCCAAATGAATTAAAAAATATAATAATAAATTCCCACGTGGCCCATTTAACCTGGTCATGTACTTATTGTATTCATATTGCCTTTTGCCAGTTCCACTACTGGTCCTCCACGAGAGCAGACAGCACCGGAGACTGAGATAGAAATCAATAAAAGGCTATTAAAGCTACCATTAGCACTGGCACTTTTACCTAAATACTGCCCACTGGGATAAAGTTTCATACAAGGAATGAGGGAGACATGGTACAAGTAGAAACACAGATAGAGAGTGTGTGTGTGTGTGTGTGTGTGTGTGTGTGAGAGAGAGAGTGCAACAGGAGAGGATGATGGTGTGCCATTTCAAAACACTATCAGGCCTACTGTGCTGCTGATACTATCTGGGAGTCATGTTGAGTTAATGTGTGCAGGATAGTTGTAACTGTCTGACAGTAGTGCTGGTGCTCTGTGTGATGTCAGTGCTTTCAGACAGGTGCAACCATGTCTTCTGCCAGCATTAATGTGAAGTGTAGATGGTGTGAGGTGTTGACAGAAGCAAAGTTACTCAGATTCAGGATGTGATCAGATGTGGTAGAGCCCAGTGACACACTTAACCACTGCTGCTCTACAGGTAACTGGGTGATTAGACGGAGTTATCTGACTTCCTCATACAGGCCTTGTCGCTAATGGCTACCTGATAAGTAAAAGCACACAGCACCTTAATGACTGCAACTTGCTTGCAGCTTGCAAGGTCACCCAATCTGCTTGTATTTCAATAAGCTCGGGTTACCCCAGCGGCTGTAAACACTCTCTTCGTGTATCGACATGCTACGGAAGCTTTGTGTCTGAAGTTTGTCCAACTTCTACCTGGAAATGTATCACCATCTGTTTGCTCAGGTTACTGACCGTTTAAGGAAGCAATACACTCCGCCATCATAAGACAGAGGTGTCAGTTAATACACACGACGCATATAAAGTAGACAAGTTTCTCTGAACGAAATGTGAGCAACACACGTTGGTTATTACAACCAAAACCCACAGACATGATGAGGTGGCAGCCTACAGCTAACCTAAGCTAACCATGTAGCTAGCTAACTAGCCAGTCTGTCTCATCACACCAACCGAACAGTGTCTAACAGCTAGCAAGCGTGAAATTACAGCCTGCCGCCCCGCACAAACGTACCGTATGTCTCAGACATGTTGACCCTCGCCGTGTGAAGGACTCAACCGGGTCTGTTTCTGACTGTTCTCGTGGTGATGTGACAGCTGTGTGCTCGCTGGGTTCACACCTCTTCAGGGTGTTTATCTACGATGAGAGGATGATTCCTTCCTAGCCTCTTTGCTCCGACCACAACCAAACACCGCAGCTGCGTGTGACGTCAGTCGTCGTCGAGTGTTGCCTTCTCGTATTGTTGGCTGTGTAGGAATTTTGAACACAAAACGCAAATCGGTCAAATATGAGGTGTGTTTTCGTGAAATAACAAACATTTATTGAGCTGTGGTTTGTACATGACTCACAGTTTGACCACGTGTCGGGAATTTGGTCAATATCCATGTAGCTTAAAAAGAAAATTAAATCAGATTGGCAAAATTATCACTAAATTCGCACTTGTTTTATGTAGTTTGTGAAAAGTTGGTTCCTGTTTATTACAAACTAAATGAAAAGATACCAAAAATATTTCACTGACCAGCTGCCATTTTGTTTTGCTGTTAATTTCACTTAAATTCCTAACAAGTCGTTGTTAATACCATAATTCTAGAAAGACAGCGCTCACCTAGAGACCCTGAAGGCACCATTAAATGAAACTCTCACAACCTTTGCCTGATTACCGGCATTTCTCACTGTCAATCAAAGCAGTCTTCATTTAGACCTTATCCAGAATGAATTGATTCAGTTATTTCTATTGTAGCTAATCTAAAATGAAACATTATTAATATTGTATTTACTGTATTTACTTCTATATGTTTGTGGGTGCAACAGCATGCCACAAGGTGGCAGGCAAAGATAAAGGGACCTGAGACCTGATTTTTCCAGAGACAGCAATGTGTAATCTGAAGCCTCAACAAGACATGACATAACATAACATTTTTGCTTTATTTTATATGAATATGATTATGATTATTATGGGCTTACAAAGAGTTTGACTTGGTGATGATTTGCTGCACAGCATTTAAACAAGGTGCAAAAATATGAAGACATAATACAAAAGAAAATGAAGGAAATTTACAATACTATATGAGAAAATATGTTGAAGCTCAGTGTAAAGCAGGTAAAGGAATATGTGTGAGAGGGGTGATAGTAATGATGGTTGGTTGTATATGTAAATGTAAAACATAATGTGAATTATTAGTATTTATTTTTTGCATTTTTTCTCTTTAAAATTATATTATGTTGCACTGTTGTTCTTCAGACATCTGCTATGGAAATTGATAGCCTACATGTTGGCTATTCTGCACTAACCCCCATATCTAGGCCAACCCCCCCAAAAGCAATCAGTGTAAAACATGCAGTGTCAAAATCTGCGGTGCAGGGAGTTTTCTGAATAAATGTGATGTCTCTGGCAACAGATGATGACTTTCCCCTGGAAATAATTGCTCAAAGCAATGTCTTGTGAGGTTTTAGAGGAATGAGGAATGTCTGTTGTCTTGTTCTTTGCTTATTCATTCATCACCTTTCCATACCTGCATACACGTACACAAGCAGTCACTCAGAGCCCAGGGCGTGGAGTGCAGGGCCGCCCAAGGGCAACAGGTGATAAATTACAGAGCCCTCCACTCTGCTACTATCTCTCCCAGTTCCTCCCTGCCTTTGTTCTGCTTTGGCAGATCCCATCATCTTCCCCAGCCTTGTTAAAAGCTCTTTTCACTGAGATTAAAGACAGAAGGAAACACAAGGCTCAGCGTCGTGTGGGGGCACGGATGTTTTCCTAAGGTGGGCTACAAGAAAGGCTGGCGTCAAAGGTGTGCAGCGGGCGGAAAGAGAAGAGGAAGGTTTTTGATTCCATTAGGTGCTCTGCTTACCTTTGTGGGTGACAGTGCTCATTGTGTCTCTCTTGTCGTCTTCCTTGTGCTCTTGCAGGTGTCATCATCAGAGGTGATATTTGTTTGAACTGCAGGGCAAACAAGGTGCTTGTGCATGTGTCTGATTGTGGGACTGCAGAGGGGCCTGCTGGATTCATCTGCTGTTAGAAAGACACATAAAGAAGAAAATAGCTATAAAGGGTGGGTGGTGGGGGGAGACCTTTCATGTCCTGTCCAGGCAGTTTCAATCCAAGATCAAAACAAATGTGTTCCTGATGAGCGCACTGGGGAAGCCCCACATAAACCCAACAACATTTACAATGTTTACAACCAACAATGAGTCATTTTCCCAAGGATAATCTGAGTGAATCACTTCTTGAGACAGGTGGGCTCTGCGGTCGGCTGGCATCGATGTAAATATAAAGGTGTCTGTCATATCATGAGTCACAGGCTATACAGTAAAGCAGAGGGATGCCTGCTGTTTTATATACAGACACAAAGGCATTCTATGAAGTAAAGGCTATTAAGACACATGGTGGTATAAACATAGCCAAGAGGCTTGAATGCATTAATGAGCTGAAGCAGGTTTTTACTGTACCTGTAGAGGCGCTGTGACTGCAGCAAATCCCAGATCTAAAACCCAACTGTCAAAAACTGAATGAGACTCTCAGACAAATGGTTATGTGTGTTGGAGTGCAGAACGAACAGTACAGCTCTGATTCAGACTGAGGGGGTGTATTCATCCACATACCTACTCTGCACAGTAGTGCTTGTGCAACTGTTTGTTTGCACGCTAGGGTTCAAGCTTCAGTTTCTATCCCACCTCACTGTACTTTACTCTGCACTAGGTCGGTGAAATCCCTTGTAGGTTGCCACACATCAGAGCAGAAACCCCAGGCTATTTGAATTAGTGTAAGTAAAGGGAATGGGAGCCTCATGCTAACAAAGGAGGACTGCAGCCTTTGAAATGAATGGGAGGAGTAAGAAAGCATCTCTTAAAGTCACACTGAGGGTTACACTATAAAGAGAAAGCTCTTCCATATCAACTTCCTCTTAGCTATTCATAGTTCATGTCTCTTTCATCTTTCCATTATCAAGACAGATGTAATGTTGTCAGCTATAAATAGACCACAGCACACTATACTGCACATTATCTATGAAAATAAGAGCTTAATGGGATGCTATCTTCTCTTATCTCTGTCTTATCTTCTTGTACTGACAGCATCGTTTCATTGTGTTATCTTTTTTTCATCCATCAGCTATAACCACTTGTCCTTGATGGTTTCAGGGGGCTCTAGCTGATCACAGCTGACATTTCATTACCTCCGCCAAGGAGGTTATGTTTTCGCCGGCGTTGGTCTGTTTGTTTGTCTGCAAAATAACTCAAAAAGTTCTGAATGGATTTTGAGAATTTTCAGGAAAGGTTGATAATGGAACAAGGAACAGATGATAAAATTTTGGTGGTGATCGGTTGAAGCGAAGTGGATAAAATAATAAAATGGCGGGAAATCTGAGCTGCTTGGCGGAGGTCTGCACTCTCCGAGTGCTTTTCTAGTTTGTTACTTTATGAAAGGGTTAGTTTGTTCTTTTTAAATGGGGCAGTATGAGGTACTTAACTATAGTCAGTGTATTACCTACAGTAGATGATGATCAGCATGCTCCCAGTTTGGAGAAGCAGACAGGAGTACCATCACTGACGCTGTAATGTACAGCTGTGGATGGGGGTGTTCAGCATAACATAGTTTAGTCACCTAGAAGACAGCCTACCTAAAAAAAAAAAATCCATGTCAGTCAAAGTGGATGCTGTATGAAGTATATTTTCAGCACTGTCAGATAGTCCTTTCCTTTTGCACAGCTGTTTTCACTTCTCTGTTTGACCAACCTGGAAAAGCACAAGCACAGACAATCTTTAAAGTCTTTAGAAAAGTGAAGTTTCGTTTCAGTCTGACTCTGATAGCACAACAGCTGACCTTTGAAATACAGTTTGTGAGAGAATACTGAGGTGTTATGGTTAAGACAATGTAGCACCAAAGGAAAGGGCTGTCTGACGGTAAGGTAAAGGAGAGAAAATATCCTCAATATAGCGTCCACTCGGACTGATATTAATTTTTCAGTTTGTTTTCTAAGTGACTAAAATACATTTTCCTGCTGTCCTCATCCACAGCAATACATTGCCTAGCCTCTGTGGTGTTACTCTGGCTATGGATAAATACCTCAATACAGCCTAACTTCAAAAAATCCAAACTATCCCTGAACATATTTTTTCTCAGATTAACTCATCTATATTTTTCTGTAGAGATTAAACATCTCTGTGTTCTGAAACTTATTCACAGAAGAGTTAAGATATGAAAAAAGACATACTGTGTATTTTGTTCATGAGTTTGATCTTGGCTTGGTGCAAAGTACTAGTTCACTGAAGTCAGCCTTTTCCCCCATAATAAGTCACTTAAATATGCTAAAAGGCAACTTCCTTTAAGGCCATAGTAGACAGGGTTCTGTAGAGAGATGACCTAAAATAGAACTAGGACAGCACACTACCCAGAGGCCCACAGACCTATTGGTTTTCACTAAGCAGACAAGGTCATTCATAACTACAGGAGTATTTTTACTATGTGATTAATGTTACTTAGAATCTGTCAGGTGCACACAAGGAAACACAAATTCGCATCTTTCAGATTTAGCAGTAAAAACGACTCCAGACTCAACTGATCCACTCATTGTAAGTTCACTCTGTAGGTGGCCAGGAAGAGGTACTGAAGTGAGACCAAGTTACAAAGGAACATAAGAATGTCAGTGATGTTCAAGGATCCAAGCAAAACCAAAACAGCACCACCCGAGGCACCTCATAACAACCACAGCTCTAGATGCCGAGGTGATGCTAAAGGGTTAATATTAAACGGAGCAAAACCTACAATCTAGATCACGCAGGCCAGTTGCATTGTTACATTTACACACGGCATACACTGCCTGTTGCAACATATATTCAACACACCCTCTGCAGTGAGGCGACCTTTTTAAGATGTCACAGTCCTGCCCAACAATGAGTAGCAGCTAAAGGTACAGATTTTCTGTCTGTGTTGTTGGCAGCTTGTGTCTTTGACTCTTCCCATAGAGTTTACTCACTGCAGAAACGTTCAACAAGCTTTTGTTACTTGGGCTGACACGAAGACCATGAGTAGATCTCTTGTTTGAGTGCTTGGCAGTATCACTAATTATTGTTACTCCAAATCTCCTCTGAGCTTGTTGTATTCTTCGGGGAAGTGACGGGGTCAGAGCCCAGACGGTAAATATCAACTTGATACTCGGATTGTAAATCCATTCCACATGAGTTGGCTGACTGAACTGAGGATTTACGACCCCTTGTTAGTCACAGTCACATTGACTTTATCCATACTGAGTTTGCTTTACCAGCAAAATGACAGTTAGACATTTGAGCATAATTGCATTTTTGAAATACACTTGCCAGGTCATTAGGTTCACCTAACTAAAACTGATGCAGCCTAATATATCAGTTCTGCAACTCATCTTAACATAATAAAGGCTATAAAATTCAAAGAGGTGTTGATTTAACATCATTTTTGAGGCTTAAATTTGAGCTGCTGTTCATCTGTATTTCTAATATTTTGTCCCTCCTATTTATATTCTAACTGTGTGCATGTTTATTAAGCTCTTCAGCAGATTCAGTTCTCAGTGAGAAAGAGGTCATTTAAGTTGAAGAAGTGGTCATGGATCAGAGGTTACAAGCATGGACTGGAGCGGCTGTGTTAGTGGAAAGAATCCCGCTGACCTCTCCAGTGGCAGATTGCTATCTTATCCCCGGCAGCCCCCTCCATACGTCTTCTACTGTCAGTGTTCAAACTCGCCTCTCTTCACCTCCACGCCACCAATTGTGCTCCCCTTCCGTTTTTCACACTGCCACACCACAGCCTGGAGGAGAAAGGGAGGGCGGCCAAATGTTGTTTGTGGTCAGCTGTTTGGAGCTGGCAAGGAGGTTTTGTGTTGTTTGTTTGTGCTCTGCGACCATTTTGTTTCTTACTTGGAAGTAAAATGTGCCAAAGAAACATATTCAGACTAAATTACACGAAAACAATAGTTCTTTTTCATGAGTGACATTTTAAGCACAGAAGTAAATTACAAAATTAATGATGGCTAAATTCCATTTAGCTTCTGTGGTAATATGTCCTCTCTCTATACCTTTTATTGATGCATTTCACTCCTGCTAAAACTCATAAACTTTCAAAATAAGGCATGAAAGTTCAAATCCTTAATTGGGGTTAGAGAATTATTTGCTAAACGAAGGGAATGCAGCAATTACTCAGCATGCTACTGCTATTTTCTTATTGTTCAAAACATGCATTCACCTCAGAAGCTCCCATCAAATTGTTAGTTTCACACGTTGCATCAGTCAGTTGCGTAAAAGCTTGGAATCATCATCCAAAGGTTGTTGCTGAAATCGTAAAGGGGGAAAAACATTACCACATAATATTTTAATCAGCAACATGCCCTGATGTGTCCCTGTCTTCTTCTTGACTCCATTAAAATAATCAATCACACTCTCTCGCCTCGTGTTATGACACATATTGACATATGGAAGGTCTTATCATCTGCTCTCACTGGATGAAACATGTTAAAGAATCTTTGCATGATGTCATTCGCAATGTGTGGAATTCATACAGATCTGCTGTGAAGATCATCTTGCAGGTTCCCGGGGGGATAAAACGTGAAAGCGTATCCAGTGGCGCCACATCTCGGCTTCTCTGTAGCTGACTGTCAGTGCTTGTTCTCTTTTCAGTTCCAGCGCTGCAGATAACAAGAACTCATATTTCTTCATTTAGGGGTATTCTGCAAATGTGACTGTCAGATCATCTTTCAACACACGCTTAAGTGGAAAGACCCCTTCAGAAAACATCAAGGAACATGCCAGAGTGCACGTACACAAAGGCCGATGCTTGCTGGGAAGAAAAGGCTCTTTCCTTTACATTGTATCTGTGTGTGTGTGTGTGTGTGTGTGTGTGTGTGTAGAGGAGGGAGGAAATCCCTGCTGCCCACAATGCACCATTACCAACTATCTCTCACTCCTGAATATATATATATAGTATCTAAGTGGAACAAAAACAAACAGCCTAATTATTGGTTACTCACTATTTGTTTTTGATGTTATCTTTTCCTTCCCTGAATTGCTTTCTTTGCCACCATCTCAGAGGTTATCTCTCACGTTCTCATATACCTCCCCCCAGGCACAAACATATGCCCAGCACTTCCCTATCTCCCTCCTTTGTCTGGCACCTGTCAGAAAGCCTGAGAATGTATCCTCTCCTTACAGATATAATCCCATAATCATTTCATTCTCTCATTTTGTTATGTAAAGACAACTTGCAACGCTGGTTAGCTATAATTTGTATGAAATAAATACAAATGATACACAAGTCTCTGCTTGAAGGTATAATTATGTAGAGAATTCTTTTATAGTTACAGAGCTGTTGTTAAAACAGACCCCAAACTGAACTTGACAGAAATATAATAAAACCCAGGATAAGAGGCAGAATCCAGGTCAGTGGAACTTAATGAAATCCAAAAGAGTGTAATGCGAACAGGACTCCTCTTCCAAGTTAAGGCGTTCACTTGTGTGCTCTGACAAGTTCATGCTTGCCCTTGGCCGGCCCTGCAGCCAAGTGTCAGTGAGAGAAAACAGTCGCCCCCTAAGGATGATGTCAGGGGCCGTGATGGATGACATCACTGACCACAACACCCATATATTCGCAAATCAAAGAGATGTCTGTGCGCATCCTCTCCGTGACTGAGTAATTTTACCAGAATTACTCACTTCAGAGGTATTCTTGATTCAGTTTCTGGCTCTCTTTCCATTGTAATTCAAGACCACTGCAAAGATATACAGCTATGTGGTTTTGTCACGGTGCAAAATAATTAAATCAAACACTCAACTAAACATGAAAAGTAAGGTTTAGTCAATTTGTAATGAAATTAGTGCTGAAATGATAATAGATTAGCTTATTAATGAGCAAGAACACCAATTAAATGCTGGTTCCAGCTATTTAAAGGTGAGGATTTGTTGCCTTTAAGTGGAATATTTTGGGGTTTGGGGCTGTTGTTCAGACAAACATGCAACTTGAGGACATCACCTTGATGCTATTTTACACTATTTCGAATAAACTTTACAGACTACACAATGAATAGAAAGCAACAACACTGAATGATTAACATTATTTCCAGCCGTAGATGTAACACACACTTCTGTGAACTTAAAAGAGGTGCTGACAGCAGCCCAAACTTGCTAATGTGTCCTAATTCCACCTCACAGAATCCCCTTTCTATTTGTAACGAGAGAGAGGGTCAATGACCTCAGTTAGGCAGGTTAATCTATATGGCTAATGGGGACACCCAAAGGCCCAGGTGTGCAGCACCTGTGCTTTGCTCGCACCGCTCATGTGCAGGTGACTGTGGCTCACCCTCATCCCCTCCCCGCTACTCCGCTTCCCCCGCTGCCCTCCCTTAAGCTCCTCTAATTGTGTTCTCATCCCACATCCCCTCGAAAAGCTCCAAACACAAACTCAGCCCCGCCTCACGCTGCAGCTCTCTTTATTCTGCTCTTTTCTTTTCTTCTGTGTGTCACTGTGTAATTTTACAGAACAGTAGACTGTTTAGTGTTGCCTGTTTATACGTACAGCAGATACAGAGACATTCAATTCAACATAGACATTCAGTTTGAGTTGTGTTTTTTTTTTGTCCCCCTGGTGAATGTCTTTTAAGTTTGTTTATTGGTCTCCCCTAAATCCTGAGGGTGACCTCTGACTCGTTAGTGGCTAAAGCTAGTTGCTAATGAAGCCCTTTCTAAACAGAGATTCGTTAATACTGCCTTAAAGGAGATCCACAATTATGCCGGCCTTGCTTTTTTAAACAAAGCCAAACAACACTTGCATAATGATACCCCAGTGTGTCATTTAAGTTAGCATGTTGATGCTGCGGAAGCAAAAGAGGTGTAATGTAACACCGGTGTTACACATCAGACGTAATGTTTGTCCCATCCTGCTGGCTCCCCCATTTTACAGAGACTTTGGTGCCAGCTTTCAGACAGAACAACAACACTCCCACAGTCTGTGCTTGTGTGTTTTATACAGAATGGCAAAGCGGAATATCAGCTCAACATTCCCGCCTTGAACAGTCTGTAAAGCCCCTTTCCCACTGGACAAAACACTTACTAACCCCCACGAACAGCTGGCTTTTGTATCTAATGAGAAAGGCAACAATCGGCATTCACTCCCAGGACAAATGACTCTGCAGTAGTCATGGGTATTTATCGGCTCCAGTTCCAATTAGCAGCGATGGAGAAGGAAAACCTGGGTAGACGTGCTAACAGTCGCCCCTTTGCCAGTGCAATACAATGATGGGCCACCAGAAAATACTGTTCATCTCCATGCTAGTACAATGTTCAAAATTTAATCAGTGGCAAGTTTGAAAGAGAGACTGAATGAATCGCGACAGAGAAATAAAAAAGAAGTAACCTCTGTAACATTTTTCAGTGGCCTCCATGCTGCTTTCTATTGTTTACTATCCTGTTTCCTAGCATGTCCGAGATGAATACGACACACACAAAAATAATACAGAAACGGGTCCTTGTCGCTGCAGAGCCACATACGCAGCTCTCGTCTACTGGCAATGGCAAAGAAGTCTATTGCAGATTTTTAGCTGGTTTTCCTACTAGTGGCATTGTTGGGCTTTACCCCCGAATGTTATATGAATAGTCCCAGATCTAAATAGATTGAATATATATTTAAAAAAAATAAGAATAGGCCTAACAATAAAAAAGCCCCGGATCTGATAAGGAGTCATTTCGTTCATGCATTAGCCCTCGAAAATAATAGGATAATGTTAATCAAAAATGCAAGTTTTGGGTTCTTTGTGTCAATCAAGCTGCGGATTTCGTGTGATTGAATGCAGGAGAGAAAGCTCAGTTATCACTTTTATGTTGCAGCTGGTGGTGCTCATTTTAAATGCTTTATATGGCACTGGGTAGTTTAATCTATAATTACATCATCCTTTATTAGTTTATTATATATTTGGTGTAAAAAGTACCATGTTTACCTCTGGAGTAGAAGTAATGTAGCATAAAATGGCAGTATATCGTTTCTACAAACAGCTATTAATATTTTTAATATCACAATTTATGATTAATTTGGAAAATAAAATTTAAAAAAGGATAAATAATCTGCCAGAGTGCATTAAAAAAGCATCGTAACAGAGCATGTTCATAAAAATTTCCCAGGGGAACATCCCCTGACCCCCCTTCAGAGGTCTGTGCTAAGCCCCCAATTGTGCTCAAATCCTAGACTTGTGCAAAATGTGCATACACATGCTGTTGGAAAAAAGGTACAGGGCATCTGTCTTCTGTGTGATGCTGGTGGTGTAAGTTACTTTTTAGTTATGTCTGGAAAACAGTTTGCAGAAAATCACTATAAAGCTCTGTAGTTAAACAGAACACACACACTAACTCCATCACACTAGACACTAAAAGTCACTTGAGACTCAATTTGGTCAACAAATGACTTGTAAAGTGTTTATTTATTTAAATCCGCTCTTAAACAGTGTTGAGGCTAAAACTTTAGTCTAGCCTTGATGTGTATCTAACAGTGACTGAGACTTCAGACGGGGACAGAAGAAGGTCTGTAGAATTAAAACAGTCTAAACAAAACGGTATAATGACATGGATCACGTCTCCGAGGTCAGCTGAGGATAAGACACCTTATTGTGGTGAGATGGTGATTATGTGTTTGTCCCCTGCGTTTGAAGGAGTCCAGCTGCAGCTCTGTCCTTATGTCCTCTCACTTCCAATTGCTGCTCACCTCAAATGACGGGCTGTGTGCAAACAAAACTGTCTCTCATTTGCAGCAGGAGTGTGCCTCTGTGTGTTTGCTGAACCTCCTCTCTTTAACCATCTTGTCTTTGTCTCTCTCTGCCTCGTGTCCCCACTGCAAACATTAGCCACACACATGTCATCTTGGCTTAATTAAAAGGCTAAACTTGGCCAAAATTGTCCACCCCTGTTTGCCCCCTCTGCCTTTAGCCTCTCTGTCACCATTTTCCTGAATCATTTCATAAAGACTCATTACCTTCAAGGGTCCAGGGCTGACTTGGCTGCCTCAAAGGACTCTCGGTTAATAGAGTTAAACCCTGTTTTAGAAGGCCTTTAGAAGCCAGGTTAAATTAGCTGGCCACACTGCTCTGAGCTGCTCGCCCCCAGGGGCCTGAATGGTGGCTGAACAGGACACAATAGGGCACAGATTATCTTTTGTGGAAGTGACAAAGTTTTGAGGCTGAGTAGGGGGGTCAGGAGTCCTTTTGAGCTCACTTGGGAAAGTGACAATTTAGCTGATCCCTTACTTTAGTTACTATGACAACAAGGTCTGTCACACGCACACATGGACACACAGACACACGAGTGTAAACATGCATCTTGTTATAATCCACTCAGCCCTGCAATGATTTAACTCCTTTCATCCACTTTTCTCCAGAGTTTCACACACTTCATTTCTGATTAAGCCGCTCATCACTTGAGACAAAGGCAGACCTTTAAGCCATGACAGACTCTCAGTAGCGACCACCCCACCCCACCAAAAACCCTCTCCCCGTTCCCCCAGTCCCCTCCTCAAGGCAGAAACAAATAACCTCCTTTGGGATCCCTCAGCAGGAGGCCTCAGCGGTGCAAAGCTCCTGATCACGTTCCCGCGTCCAGCAGCTGAAGAGATGAGAGCCTTTTGGTGTTTCCCTGCCTGAAGTGTGACTTTACCTTACAGTAAACAATATGAGAACATATGGACAACATGTGCAGCGTACCTCACAAGATGCCCGCTTCTTTGCCTGTGAAGACTTTCAACAAGAGCTCAATTACTTTCCCGTGTAAATGTGGTATTGATTAGATGCCAAGCCAAATATCGCTATGATGTTGTGATTGCAGTGGAAACTGTGTAAGATCCTCGCTTTGATCACCGCACATGTAACTAATAGCAACAGAACACACAGCACATGAAGCTGATTCATTTTTGTACAATGGAAGAAAGTTCAGGTGGAAAATGTCAGATCTGGGTGGAGCTTTTAGGTGAAATTTACCTGTCATGGATGAAAAATGAAATTAAAGTCTTAGGAAAAGTCAGGTAGAGACAGCATCTTTTCTTGATGTGTGGATGAATGGATGTAGGAGGCTTATTTGGGGTTTGTTTGCCTGTAGCCATGCTGAATCAGCTCCCCTCCATTCTTGACTCAGAGCTGCGAGTGGCTGCCGGCCAGGACAGGCAACCCCCGTGACTTCCTCTACCTTCAAGACACACACTGAGTCACTAACACACACACACTCACACACGACTTCCAGTACTTTCTAGACATCCATACACACTTAAGACTTGGGTTAGTTATTGCATGTGCACATGGGTATGCATGTGTGTGTGTGTGTGTGTGTGTGTGTGTGTGTGTGTGTGTGTGTGTGTGTGTGTGTATGTGTGTGTGTGTGTTTGTGTGTGAAGCTTTTTCATTTCCTCTGTAATCTCTTAATCATAGAGCCCACCTGGGGGCTGCAGCCTCTGTTTGCACAGCACTCATTTTCCATGATGTCACTTCCTCCCCCCCTCTCTCTCTCTCTCTCTCTCTCTCTCTCTCTCTCTCTCTCTCACACACACACACACATACACACACCTAGTTACTACATCTCAAACCTCCGTCTTTCACACTCAAACTTTCTTGACTGTGTTGTGTGTAGTCTTGATTGAGTCAACTACATTAATTACATTTACTAGCAAGTAGTGAGTCATAGTTTCATGCATCTGCAAAGGAGGAAATCGGGAATTGAATCGTGCATTTTCCTGAAGTGACCTAAAGTCAAGCCTTCACAACAACATCACGCACGTGACTGAGGAGAGCTGCCAAGAGTCTCGAATAACATCACGTTATTTTTACATGTTTGTTGTTGTGGGTTTCAACAGAGAAGAGAATAGTGAGAGAAACTCAGGAAGTTTACTCTGGGCTTCCACAGATTGTGTTTGTCTCCGAGGTTTTATGTTGATTCAACTCCACTGGACAATTGGTCACAAGAACTAAAGAAATGTGGAAGGCCTAAAGAGCCTTAGGAAAGGTCACAAATAACTTTATTATTTCAAATTCAATTAGATAAAAGTGTTAAAGAGACTGTAGTTAATGGCAATGCCTGTCCTTGTGCACACTGATGAAACATGTAGAAATAAATTACAGCTCACATAGTTCACAGTTGGGGTGTTGCAATATACTGGTATTGACAATAACCATGATATTTAAGAAATGAAATAATGAGTGTAATTCGTTAAACAAAAAGAGACAAAAGGCAAAATAAGAATTACAGATAATTTTGAAAGATAGCAGTATTTTAATCTAATTTGATTTAATTTAATTTTACTAATCAATTAATTAATTTATTTATTTGTTTTTATGTATTTTCAAATTTTCTGTAGATATCATGATAATATTCTTTTGGCCACAATAATCGTGTGGTGAAAATCCTGATATTGTGCCAGCCCTTGTTGTTGACAAGTTGGCAAATGAAACTGTAAAGTAAAAATAGAGGATTCCTCCATGTAATTTCCTTTTATTTGTGAAACAGTTTTAATTTGCAAATTCTCTTTTACTTATCTACTTTTAGTCCTTTATTAAGACATCCATTTATCAATTTTAATTCATCATTTTATTGTTTTTCTTTCCTCTTTCTAACGCTCCAATCAAAACAAGTCATACCTATGATGACATCAGTGAAGATTTATAATAGTTCAAGATATGAAACCATGCGAGAGTATTTTTATACAGGTTTTAGGAACACATTGCTGAACAGAATTGTTTCATCTTCCGCTCAAGTTTTTAGTTCATGGGTAAAATTACAGTGAACACCACCCACTCTGGGACACCTGTTTAACTTTACTAGTTTACCACAATGTAATTAGTATCAGCAACGCACTCTTATGGAAACATTACATCATCCACAAAACATTGCAAAACAATACAACTATATATTTTCTGATCCATCAACACATTACACAGAGCTCCTCTCAACACAATGCATATTTTTAACATGTCAGGGAGAGGTGATGAAACGCTATAAATGAAAGGTTTCACTGCAGGGCTGTTCTCCTGTAAACAAACCTGCAGTGCTGCAGGAGTGGAGCTCGCTGCTATAAATGCTCCTTTTGTATGTGCGTGTCTGAAACAAAGCACAAATCTATCAGCACGTATGGATTTAGAATGAGGGCGTGTGTTTTGCAATAATAAGTATGTTTATAGGTATACTTGTATGTGTGTGTGTGTGGTTGAGAGTGTGTGTGTGTGTGTGTGTGTGTGTGTGTGTGAGAGAGACAGTATTCTGAAGTTCAGTAAGTGCTGGAGGGCAGAACGTATACTACCATGAAAATATGATACAACAAATCTTCAAGTTCAAAAAACAGTCTGATATTCACTCTGATCGTAGCTGCATCAGGTATGCCTAATGTTAAGACAGTTATCTGAATTTTTGGCTATGCTTGAAGTTAGGCAGTTACCTGGGATGGCAGCAAAACTGTCTGGAGTATTGAGCTTCTGTCCTGAGAACAAATGCTCACAGTTTTATGTTTCAAATCAACATGCAAGAACTGAAGTTACACAACCGTATTAAATCAAAGCAATGATCTAAAAGGGGGCTGAAAGCAACATAGAGCTGAATAGGGTTTTGATTTTCAGTGGAATCTGCCGTACAATAAACAATTTGATAGTACAGGTAGTTACGTAATTCACACATTCTTAATTGAACTTTAATTTATTATGTTTGGCTTTTTAAAAATTCATATGTCTTTATCAATATACATGGTTTGTTGCAAATTGGCCTCTTCCAGGATCAGCACTGGAATGCAAACTTGAGACACACAGCATACTGTAAATATACATCAGACAGAACACTATGTTCCCAAATTCCCAATCTCAGTCCCAATTAGTGTCTCATTGTATTACTCAAATAAGGGCGAAAAAAGTTCAGCACACTGTCTTGTTTATTGCTCGTGTATTAAGTTCACTGTTTTTCAGCTACCCCATAGTATCATAACTGTGAATGCACACAATACTTTGAATCAAAATTGCAATCCAATCCCGAAAAAAAAGTATCTGCATTGTACGTTTCTGCAAACCACGGATTCATTACATTCGTACATTATTTTGTTGAGGATATGGTGCAATGTTTCTCAACAATGCTGTGCTGAAGGTGTGGCCAGGATTAGGCACAAAAGCCCCAAATGGTTAGGAAAAGAGCCGCTGGAAAAGCAGGGATGGGTTAGGCTAAGAGTTGGGTTGAAAAATGATGATGCACCATCCACAAGTGGCACAAGTCAACACCAACAGTGCCAAAAATTGCAGTTCCTTGCATGGCCACTTGAGGCTGGCTACAAGAGCAAATCAATGTCCACAGACCCCCATATTGAAATGGCCAACTTTTTGGTCACTAGAGCTAATTTCCCCTTCATGACCACTGCAACAGGGCTGAATTTTTATATTAGTCACAGATTAACATTTTATTAAGGCTTAAAGTTATCAATATTTAAGGAAGGGGCCTATAGTCTATGAGTCAGATCCACTCCTCCACTCATCCAAATTTGGTCACTTCTGGCTCCAAAAAACAAGATGGCGACTTCCAAAATCCCAACTCGATGCTTCAAAAAGGCAGTCCACAAACCAATGACGTCACGGTACCTACAGTGGCTGCCATTCACCGTCCCCTCCACCTCACGATGACAAAGTCAGCATTAGACATGCAAATTTACTGTATTTGTGGTTTGTCAAATGCAAACATGTTCCTCTGGCAACTGGGCTGCAAAATCCAGAAAATGGACCTCTGTCAATATTCAAACTGCCTAATATATGACACTCTTCTGTAATATCCTGAATAACTTTAAAATTAACCATGAAAATTTTTCTTCTGTTTTTTTCTATTAATGTATATTGTTGTAATATTATATCATTTTCACAGGCACGGATTTGAGTGTTGGTGCGTGTGTCAGGGAGTTTAGGTGGGACATTTAAACCTTACATTTGTGACTCCAGCTGGAGTCTGTCTATTTGTGTTTTTAGAAATATTTTAAAGGTGGCCTCATATCATCTCAGCTAGCTGTCCGAAGCAGTTATTATCACAGATTTTCCAGTGCCCGCCAGGCTTGTTATCCTCCACTGGACAGAATCAAGGCCATCATTTCTAAAATACACAGCAATTTGCCAGTAAAATAACCAGCTTCTACTAGCCCTTCAAATAAATCACTTTAAGCTCCTCTGACACGGAACTGGCTAGACAGTCCCTAATAAATGCTTCAAGTTAACGCACACTCAGCAAGGGATCTAGGTTGCCACACACACATATACAGACATCAGACACATTTATACACATAAGCACATGAGCAGAGACAAGTACACACACAATCTCCCCACATCATCCTGTACGGCGTCTCTCTTGATCCCCTCAGCCTAAGCCAGTCTGCTCTGCCTCCCTCTCAACCCAAACAAGCTCACGTTTGGAGAAGAAATTGGTCCAATAAATCACAACTGTAACCAACACCAGCTCCACGCCTGTGTTCCTCTGTCCCGCTGACCCCAGGAGCCCCATTAAAGAGCTCTAGTAGGGTCCAGGGAGGAAACGGGGCAGCCTGAACTCCTTCCTCTCCTCCCTGCCTTGTGCAGCACAGCACACAGTGCAGCACGTTTCCCACACACTGTTGGGGTTCACCTCTGACTTCTGACCCTACAGAGGGGGGTTGGATTGGTATTGGGGGGGACCACCCAGTCGGGCTCTTAGGGGGCCCCCTGGGGATGGGACGGCTGAGGGGTGTGGGGCTAAGACTTGGGTGGACAGCATTTTAGTGAGTTAAGGAAGGGGAAGAAGATCAGAGACATGTATTTGGTGGTGGATGGGTTGGAGTTGAGCAGAGGATGGGGGAAACAGTGGAGGAGGGGTGACAGGGGCTTTAAACTTTGAGAATGGGTGTCGGGGGTCACTAAGTGCTTCTCTAAATGACCAGAGGACAGAGAGAGAAACAGTAAACACTCACATCTGGGAAAATGCTTGTCCCAACGCTTGTATCTCTCTAACCACACCTGAGGGTGGGGCCTGACTTGATTTGTGTGATTTTGACACTCTATCTGTGAGATGAAGAACCTCACTGAGTGAAGTCAATTACTGTCGGTGCTTGAGGGTGAAGTGATAACATTAGTGCAGGAGTGAGTAGGACTGATGGAGTGAAGATAGACTCAGTCTGTCCCTGGGTTGTAAATCTCTCCGTTATCACCCACCAAATAATAGTCCCACGGCATTCACTTGGGCAGCAAGGCGCCCCATTAAAGTGCCGACACATCATCATCGTTGCCACAGACATTCACATATTACCATATTACCATTGTTTTTTTTTTGTTTCAGGGGTAATGTTATGAGCAGGTTATCTTGGCATCTAGGATTTGGGAGCCAGCAATCATTTCATGCAAGAAACCTCAAAATTCACCTTAGATTCTTCTTGGCATCAGCATTTTATCACTTTATCTTCTGGATTTATCATCTGGAAAACATATTGTTTATCAAATGTTTCCAGGAGTACATGCTTTGGCAATGTATTGACATGAATGTAAAGTAGTCTTATGGCTTAAATGGCTTAAAGCATTTAAAGACCACCACTAACAGCATTTGGCACTTCAAAGATAAGGCTCGTCGTATTAGAGCAGGGAATCAGTACTCAATACCTTTAAGGTATCAACTCAAATAACCCAGTACTAAGTAGTATTGAGACATCTCCAGTCAAACAACACCTGCATGTGATCCTTTTTGTGCCTGGGGTCTGATACTGGACTGCCCCGACTCCCTGCTGGATTAACAATCTTTCTCTCTTTCCCAGGAACGGTCAATTAAATGTCTGCTACACAGCAGCAGTGGCTCACGTCCAACAACAAAATGGCTCATCTCTTTTTAAACCCAACAATAACTGTAAGGTAATGTCTGCTATGTGATGCTAACAGTTAGCCCAGTCACTGTGTTTGTGTGGCCGGTGAGCTAACACTCCTGCAGCAGGAGCTAAAACCCAAACAGTCTGCGGTGTAGTGAAGTTGAGTGTGGTGTATTTGACCGATTTGGCATTTCAATGTGCCACTCCATTCACATTATATCAGATGATGTAGTTGATATTGGCAGTATTTCTCAAAGCTACATATGGAGAATGAGTGAGCTGTAGAAGCCCTTTACAACCCTCAAATATACAATAAAGATTTCAGAAAGTGCAGAAATTATTATGTTTTCAGATGCGCTGCAATGATCTTGATCAGAGCCTGCATACAGTTACTGTTACGATGTCCTAACCATGTGCCACGCTGTGTTTGGTGTGAGTGCAGCAGGTCAGTGGTGGACAGACCATAACAGATAACACATACAGAAGGTAAGAGAGGAGCAGGCAAACAGGGCAATAAAGAAAGAGTAACAGTGGAAACAGAGCAACAAAGAGTGTGAACACAAAGAGATTTGACAGGACCGGGACAGGAATGTGCCGGCAGGTATAGTGCAGGGGCCCAGGAAGCAGGGAGACATGGGAAAACATGGAGGGGGGAACAATAGTGGTGTGTGTGTGTGTGTATGTGTATGTGTGTCAGTGGTTGGGTGAAAGGTGGGGTGTAGCAGAGCCCAGGGGAAGATCGGTTTACCCACCACTTACCTGCTCAGCGCAGCACTCACGCTGGGAGCAGGCCTCAAAGGAAAACGCATCAATGGCAGCTGTTCATATTGGCGCATGACTGTGTATGTGTGTGTTTGTGTGTGCATGTCTGCAACAGACATGAGTTGTTGATTAATTGATGCAAAGATAAGGTGGAGAGGAAATCTTTCAGACTTTTGTCAATTGCAATCTAGAACTAGAGAGGGACTTGGAGAGCGCAGACATCCACCAAGACCAGTAGTCCAGTCTCCTGTGATATGGAAATCTGCAAGTGGAACCACTGTAAACCAGTATGAATACCTTAACCTGACGCTGGTCAGCAGTTAGAGCACTGGGATCTGTGCTGAACAAAGTTACACAGTGTGGCAATCTAGGATTTCATACTTGTATACAACTCAATAATTCATGTGTGTGTCCTTATCTGACTATGCCTCTGGTGTTTGGGGTTTCCAAGCACGTACAAGTTGTAACACACTGCATTATAGAGCGATTCGATCTTTCCTGGGTGTCGATAAATTCACTTCAGTTTTGGCCGTTAGTTGAGATATGGGATGGGAGCCTCCAAACATCAGGCATAAATGTCAAATGGAACAGTCTTGTGAAGATGTTGGATCAGAGTCTCACTAAAAAGATTTTTAACTGGGACACCTCCCACTGTCATCTCCGGGCTAATGAGTTAAAAACATTATTTAATTTGAACAATTTGTCATTTATTTTCCAGAACAGGTTAACCTGTGATATTCAGGAGATTAGGAGTAGGATGTTTCGCATGTTTAGAGAAAAATGGTCTATTGACATATGGTATAAACCAAAACTATGAACTTACTATCTCATAAAGAATATTTACAGTGTGGAACCTTACGTGAAGGATAATCTAAACAGCTGAGAAGGAGGTTTACTTTTTGTTTTACTGTCCTGTATATGAAGACATATGGAATGCACTTTTTGGTAAGATGACCTCTATCTATGTTGATTTCTTTTGACTGGATGATCATGAAAAAATATTTTTTTGTTTCAGAAAGGGAACTTTTTTTGTGGCTGAATTTCTTTGCTAGGCCTGGGATAGAAGGCAGAGTATTCTGTTTCTGGACTGAGTAGTTAAATATATACTTTTGACTGTTACTGCAACGCCATTGTAATGGTGTCTTGTAAACCCATGAGGGTTGGGCACATGTAAGTGTGCATGACATAAATAAAAATCAATCAATCAATGTGTCTGGATTTTTGTCAAAAAATTATGTCAAAATATAGTTGTGCTTAGATGAAGCCTCAATGTCTTAGCAGTGCATTTATAATGTACATTTAAACTGGAAATATAAACATACTTAAGTGAAAACCAGTATAGTAACACCTTAATTTAAGAAAAAAGTGTTGTTACATTTATGGCACATTACAATTAATCGAGTCCTCCATAACAACTGCTTTCTCTTTAAAGTTTGAACAGTGACGCGGGATGGCTACCCCAGAGGATTACACGAACCTGTGTGAATGTGGTTTGTGATATGGAGTCATTGCATTTCTACAATCGGCTATATTTTGTCACTTCTGAGCTTTAATACCGTCTGCTGGATTTTATCATTTTGCTAAGGCCAAATGCCCTGTCTAACATTTACTAAATCTAAAAATAACTTGTGCATTCATGCCATGATTTTGATGTGCTACAAAATGTAATGGTTTCTTTTTTGGCCCATGTTACACCTTTCCATCAAATTTCCTAAAAATCAGGCTATTAGTTTTTCCGAAATCCTGCTGATCAACAGACAAACAACCCGAACCGAAAACATAATGTCCTTGTCGGAGGTAATGAGCAGATGTCTGTGCTACCTGTGTGGTTTCTAAGAACTCTGGGTAAAGGTCTAAAAACATATGATTCCCGCTGCGCACTGACTGCTTCAAATGAGCTGCTCTCGCTGCTCTTTAATTACACAAAATCACCGAGTGGATTAACACATTTTCTGGCACCGACACAGAGAGAAGATTATGTAAGAATGTGTGCTGGACTTTTTCATTGCACACAAACATCTCATTTAGACACAAAGGTAATGGTGATTGTGTACAAGGTTAAATAGCTAATATCACATGAATCCCCGTGAGCAAGACATTTGGCTTCAGACAGTTAAGAGGGAGAGTGGGGGGTGGTTTCAGGGGCTCAGCATAAGGAGGGGTTTGGTGGACAGATATTTTGTTTGAATTATTTTTCTCCCTTAAATTTAAGGCAGAGTTGATTTAGATTTTCCTGTATGAGGATGGCTTGTATAATGTAAATACACTGAGCCTCAAAATCCCTCTAAACAAATGTTTTGGCCTTGTAAACTGTGCTTGTAAACTCTCCGACTCACAAAAAAAGACATAGAACTTAGATTTCATCCTTACAACCAGACTGGGAAAGTAACAATGTCAATTACTGTGCTTTAGGACAGTTTGGAGGCACTGGTAAATGGGTGTTTCTGTATTATTCTACGTTATACTTCTATTCTACTACATTTCAAATAGTGCTATTTGCCCCACAATTCTTATTTGGCAGTTATAGTTATTATTTTGCAAATTTTAGTTTTGTAATGCACCGCTATAAATTAAAGAACAAAACAAGTCCATACCCACTGAGTGCACAGTTGCCCACGTACAGTTTCACATGGTGTGTGTTTGGGATACAGGTCATAGGAAACTGCAGATTAAATAGTCAACTGAACCCATTAAGAAGAGCAATGTATTCAGACAGAGTTTATGTGAATTTGATAGTACGATTGCAGCCACAGCGATCGGTTGCATTTTAACCATTTTTCTGTTGTTATAGCGCCACTCAGTTGCCAATTAGAGTTAAATTTCTCCAGTCACCTTGAGGTGTCCTGTTCTACATATCTACCAAGTTTAGTAAAAATNTAGGAAGAGATCGATTTTAAGTGTTTTTAAAAAAAAATTCAAAATGGCAGAAAATCTGTATAACCGGAAGTTATGGGTTCTTAGGCAAATTTGTTCCTCATGAGGAGAGGCATGAGATATGCCCATTCAAAGTTTGCAATTTCAATCGGTTGCTATTGCGCCCCCCTTTGGCCAATTGATGTAACATTGCTTCATTCGCATCCTCCCATGACCCTCTACCACTGTGCCAAATTTCACATGGATTGTCCAAGTCAGTGAGGAGAAAAACGTGGAACAGACACACAGACACACCCACAGACAGAGTTTTTGTCATTATATGGTAAGATAAGATTGTTAAAATTAGGTCCATCTCTACCAGCTACATTAAAATGCTGTCTACATATTAATGTATCAATAACTATGACCCAATACATATAATAACGCAACATAAAAGAAACGTTTGTACCTTGATTGACAAAAAAGCAAATGAGCATATTTCTCAAGATGTCAAATTTTAATTTTGATTCTTAACACTGTGTGGCCAAAGGTATTTGGACAGAGTGTGCTTCCGACATGGTTTGGGGAAGGCCCCTTCCTGTTTCAACATCACAACACTTCCGAGCACAAAGCCACATACATAATTAAATGTTTTTCTCAGTTCAGTGTGGAAGAACTTCACTGGTCTGCACAGAGCCCTGACCTCAACCTCAGCCAATACCTCTTGGATGAGGGGTGAACCAGGCCTTATTGCCCCACATCCATGTCTGACCTCACTAATGCTTTTGTGGCTGAGTGGGAGCACACCTCTCCAGCCAAGCTCCACAATCTTGTGGAGAGCCTTTCCATACAATGATATGATGAAGATGTTCAACAACCACATAATGACATAATGTATGGGTGTCCATATGCTTTTTTCCTGGTTGCTTTTTTACTTCTACTTGATCAAAGGATCTGAGTGTGTTTTCCATCCCTAATAGGGACAAATTGGGGATACGTGTGTGTGAGAGAGAACCAGGGAGAGATGTGCGCTGAGGGTGGCAGATGTTGGAGTGCAACCTGAGACAAGCTCCGGGTTTCTCCCAAGCAACAGAAGACATGGGTCACAGTGACAAAAACAAGTGACCAACAGCAGCTGGGGGAACGTGGTATGTGTCTGTTGATTCATATATGTGCATATGTTATGTGTGTTGCAAACATGTGTGACATATGATAGCGCACAGGGCAGATGTCTGAGGCAAAGATAGCCAGTTGTCGGAGGATTCCCACGCTAAATCTGTGAGGATGATGGACATGTGTATAAGCCTGCACTGCGCTTGAATCAGGTGCAAGCAGCTCAACGAATTAGAGTCTCGCAAATGGATCATCACTGCACTGGTGTCTTCATGAGCACCAATTAAATCTCAGGAATGTGAATGAAATGATGGAGGAAACTTTACATCTTAGATAACACTGATGGTCCTGTAGGTGGTCTCCAAGCACAACAATGCTGATTCACGCTGCTCCGAGCCCACTGCTTGACTACAAACATGAAATTACAGTCCTGCATCTGTCTCTCCCCATCTCCCTGTTTGTGCGTGCACCCGTCATCACGTGCCTGTGTTTGTGTGTTTCCCCGAATGCAAAGTCTGTGTCCTGTAAGAGGAGGTCACGTTGCAAACAGGAAGGTGCTGACGAAATCCTTATTTTCCAAACAGTGCACTGACAGAGCAAATAATATGCCTGTTGAGATTATTTGTTTTAGGGAGATAATGTTGAGAGTGGGATGGAGAAATACGGGACATCCTCCTGTTGATATTCAGTGAACTCAAACCATATTTGAACAGAGAGACTCTTTTGGCTCATAACAGGCACGTGTCAGTGTTTATGCCAAACATCAGACAGAAGGCAATGTGGAGCATAACTGGTATTATAGTGCAATTATTTCCTAAACACCAAATATAGCAACACGTTTCCCACGTTGAGCTCTTATCACGCGATATCAAAACTTCCAAAGGACCGTAACATGTTGACACGACTTCACCCAGTTGCCACTGTGACATTTCAGAGAGATAAGAGCACAGAGCCAGAAACATTAAAAAATGTGCTCAGTAATATGTATGCCCTATATAGCCTTAAATCTGATATTTGGCGTGAGGATTGATATGTGGTTTAAAGCCCTGAGCTGTGGGATAAACCCTTGAGATTGGGCTTAAAGGGGCTCTGCTCTCAGCAGTGTGACATGCCCCTTATTTGCCCTCAATGGCCCTGCAGGGGTGTGTAATCTCTCTCCAGTCCTCCTCGCCCATACTCTTCTCCTCTGGGAGTCAGGGGGACAAGTGTGAAAGGGTGATATCCACCAAATGTTTGTGTGTAAATCTGCATCCAGACTTTTTTTAGCCTGAACTAAGATCAGCGAGCAGCATCATGTCGCTGAAATAATCATTACAGTCTCTTCATCATGATCCATCCCCCCTTTGTTTGGAGGCTCATTCTCATTGTGTTATAATGTCACATGCATGACTTTGTGATCATAATAGGGACTTGGTCACCTCACACTCTAATAGGTCACCACAGTGTCACTCTAGCTCGAGGTTTTGCATGTATGGACACACAGAGAAGCAATGCTAAGGGCTGGCCAGGGAGGGCCACAGCCACTCTGATACAATCACTGCTCCCCCCTCACTTTTCATACTGCTCTTAGCCCAGGCTAAGGGAACTGTTAGCCTGGGGCCAAGAAAGCATTCACACTGGCACAATCTTCACACATTCCAAGTGGGCTAACCCCAACTTTAACCCAGGGCTTAAAGCTGCCATTGTTAAACGAGGCTAAGTAAACCATACCATTTTACAGTGTTAACATGAGTTACATGTTCTAACTGATGTTTAACCCAGGGCTAGTAGAGGTGCAGTGTAAATTGTACAGCCCTGGGCTTGAGTTAACACAGAGTTAATAATGTGTGTGGAAAGGGGCTTAGTTAGCCTAGTGTCAACTCTTAGCCCATGTATATATATATATATATATATATATATATATGTATACACACACACACACACACATATATATATATATATATATATATATATAATATTTTGATCCTTACAATCAATGAACTCCTTGAAATTAAAGCTATAGATTTGTCTTTTTAGAGAAAATGACAACGAGCCTATTTGAAGAAGAATGAATTGCCTAACACAGGTATGTACTGATACATAACGCATTAAAACAGGATTGTTGTGGAGCTCAAAATGTTAAATGTACCAGTAATAGTATGTGTACATCAGATAATTAGTAATATTAACAACATTAACTGTGAAACAAGAATCCAAAGTTTATCGGTATGTGATTCTGTAACTCTTAAGCAGGACTTATACTTGTGCATCAGCTCTATGCACAGCCTACGCTGTAGCCTATGCACATGGCCTACACCGTTGTGAGCATTTTTACCCGTGCAGTGGTGTCTCTTTGTCACTTTGCAGTTACACCTCCAAAACACTAGTCGCCAGCAGGGTTTCTGTGATGTGCTGTAAAGTTTAGTTGATTCAAAATACACCCAAACACACATTAAACACACATTAAACATGGCTTAATAACAACAATTTCAAACCAAAGTACACAAATCAGCTTCACTATAACTTGTAGCATTCACAGACGAAGCATTTGTCTTTTGCTGGACATATTTTCCCCACAAATACAACATGCTAATGTTATTAGCACAAGCCTATGGCATTTTACATTGTACAAATTAGCCAAGAAGTCAGGGACAACAACAACATTTATCGAAGGTAACGTTAGAAAATTCAGCTCCATTACAACTCACAAGGTTCACTGACGCAACAGCTGTCTTATACTTAACACATTTTCCAAACAAATAAAACACGCTAACATTATTAGCACAAGCCTATGGCAGTGGCGGCAGTAGCTCAGTCCATAGGGACTTGGGTTGGGAACCGGCTGTTCAAGTCCCCGTCCGGACCAAAATATGGAGCGTGGACTGGTAGCTGGAGAGGTGCCAGTTCACCTCCTGGGCACTGCTGAGGTGCCCCTGAGCAAGGCACCGAACCCCCCAACCGCTCGGAGCGCCTGTTATGGGTAGCACACTCTGACATCTCTCCACTTAGTGCATGTATAGGTCCAGTTTGTGCATGTGTGTGTTCGGACCTGTGTGTAATTGACAGACAGAGTGAAAAATTGAATTTCCCCTCGGGGATTAATAAAGTATACAATTAAATTTTTAAATAAATTAGCCTAGCGACTAACAGAGACTTCCTCTACTCATATGAAGCCAGGATAAATCAGACGCAAGCCTAAAATGTTATTTTGTGGAGGCTTTATTGTCTTCACAATTTATTGTTGCTTATCTGTGAAATTTAAGTTAGTGAAAGCTCCCTTTCCACTGAGGGAAATGGTTTCAGCTTACAAAAATAGACAGGAGGTCTGCACTCCAGGACATGTTGTTACATTTCTGGGGAGGTGGCATCAGGCCATGGCGTAGGCTCTATGTCGCAGAGCCTAAGCTGTAGGTACGGCCTCGATTCGACGCAAGAGTATAAATCCCTCTTTATATTGACATAGTTTTCAACTAGTCTATACACTTCAAGTTCGAAATTCAGTTATGGTGTCCCCATCTGGCCACCCCTGTGAAAAACTTCTGGAGATGCCACTGCAAACTCATCCAGTACAGTGTTAATTTTTATTGTCAAAGACAGCTGAGTGCACTAATCAAGTCAAGTTGAATTGTGTCACCACACCTGAGCATCCTCTGAGGTAGCTCAGGTGTGTGTGTGAGTGGGCTTGAACAAACAAATGGACATGTACAGGCATTCCAGAGCTGTTTTTATTACACGCTCCCATGATCAGACTGACACACATACCTCTGCGGTCTTATCTATACTACTGGAAGGGGCTCCCTTTGTTCCACTGGAGATAAAAGTTCACTGGTTTCGTCATAATAACCCTTCAAAGAGTGAGACAGAAAGAGAAAGAGAGAGTGTGTGTGTGTGTGTGTGTGTGTGTGTGTGTGTTTGACTTCCAGTAAATGGCCTTAGAGCTTTTTCGCAGCAGCAGTCATAGTAAGCAGGTGTCCTTTGTTAGGCCTAATCCTCACAAACCTCTTTCAAAACCGGCCTGATATTTACTGTTCCCCCTCTTAGTGAAAGACTCTGACGTCAGTGCTGCAGAGATACTGACGAGGCTGCAGTGTGTATTTCACAGCAATTCATTCTGGAGACAGTTTTTACAGCCTGTACCTGTTTGGCTAACAGAAGATTTAGGACAACGTCCCTCCCCCACTCTTCATCTTCTTCTTCTTCTCAACTCTCTCCCCCCGACTTTCCACACTTTGTTTTTAACTCTATCTCACCTCCCACCTCCTTATCTGTTCCCTCTGCCCCCCTCTGCTTCCCTCCCCCATTGTGTCCTCCTCCGTCTCCTGTCTCTTAACGCCCCTTTTCACCCCCGAGCTCAGTTTGTCTCGCCTGGAGTTGCACCATTGTGCCCACCATTTACTTTTTCTACATCCCCTTGTTATGTCATACCCTCTGTCTGCGGCCCCGGGCTGCTGTCAATCAACAGGCAATAAAACAGCACTCATCCCACCCTGCCCACTTTCCATCAGCCCATAGACGAACACAAAATGTCACCAATCTGTTTTTCTTTTCTGTATTTTCTTTAGTAGTAGCCCGAGTTGTAAGGTGCTGTGGTTGCCCGTCTAACTCCAGGTGCAGGGATGAGACAGCATTTGCATTAGCCAGCATGTCTTAAATAGGTCACTGGCTTTATATAACGCAGCAGCCTCATCCAGCAGGTTGTCGGGTCTGTTTATCTTACTATATTTATGTTACTGGGTGTTTCTAGTGTCTGATTCACCCTCCACTCAGTGGGGTCTGAAGCAGCTGCGAGCGCTGTAGTTGGGTCAGTGTCTGAGCAAAGTCTGTCACGTACAGTTCGTTTCGACTGGAAAACACAGAGTACATTTTGAATCGTGTGCAAATGCTCAAAATGAGTACAGCGAGTATGGCACGTCTGCAAACGTTTGTGGGTTGTTTGCGTCTGTCAGTCTATTCATTGGAGTGTGTGCGTGTGGGTGAATAGTACATAACAGTAGGGTTTGGGATGGCTTATGTAACATTGGGGGGGGGGGGGGGGGGGTTGATGGAAGAACAGTGTAATGCATCATTAGGGCGGACATACAGTACACAATCTTTCCATGCTGTGACATGTCGGGACGAGAGAATGCCACCTCTTGTTTTTCTGTGTCTCCGCTCCACAAATCATCAATAAGGCTCTTTGACAGAGACACAGATACGCTGTGTGTGCTGACCCCTAATGCCCTGAACGCCCTGATTTGCGTCCCACCTCCATTAAACAAAACAAAACATACATTCAAAAACATGAACCTATACCGAGTATATATATATATATATATTTCTATAAACAGCATCCCACCCATTTTTCTTAAACAACATGTAGGAGTGTCCTGTTATAAGTCAGCATTTCCCGAGGCTTGTGTTGTTTTAGATAAGAGCTTATGAGCCAGTTTGGTACAATAAAGACACATTGTTATCACACAGACCCCAGGTGCAACAGCAGACAGACACCCTGATGACAGCACTGTTTAAACAGATGTCAGGTGTCACTTGGACTCAGGTTTTCCGTGGATAACAGTATGCCAGCTCAACCTTAACTCACTCAGCAGTAACATAATACTAATGTAAAATCAGGTTACTATGGCATTTGATATACTACCACATAAAAGGTGATTTTATGCACTGTACAGTAGAGTTACAAAATATCAGGTGTCAGGCCACGTTAGCATGCACTCATGCATGTTTTAAAACCGCCTTGATTTTGCTGTCTGACTGATTTCCACAGTGTGTGTGTTTGTGTAGTTAGACGAGGTGATTTCAGCCTGGAGTTTGGCCTTCCAGTCTAGAGTGATTCTATCTATAGGCCCGCTGAGACATCTGCAGCAGCTGGCCAACGCAGTCACCGGGCAAACATTCATTTTAGGCCACAGACGGCTACACAGGGGAGCAGGACGTCTAAATGAGAGACAGGGAATGAACAGAATAGTGTGTTGTTCCCAGTGAATGACAGGGGAGATATGAAATATGTGGGGAAGAGTAACCTGTTGTTAAGGCAAACAGGAATATGAGTATGACTATGTAATGAGCCGCAAACTGCATGATTCATCATGATTAAGCAAACAGAAAGGCTGCCCACAATGACAGGAGGTCTGTTAACCTTTCTGTTACTCTGCAATAAATAATGGATTTATGTAAATTAAAGAGAGCTGAAGCAGTGCAGAGGACGGACAGGACATGTTGCTGAAGCAACCCTCAAATTACATTTATATACTGCTAATTTGCAACAGCGTCTTGAGAGAAAGGTAACACCAGCTGAATTATGTTTTTGTCAACCTTTCAAGGAAACCTTTTTTTTAAAAAAAAAATTACAGTATAATCCTTAAGATTTCAGTCCTTGTTATCTGAACAACACTTGTTGTTAGTGGTGGTAACGGCAACTACTTTGTCAGAAACAGAAGAGCCACTCGTGTATTTGTTTACAACGCAGCCAAACAAATGCATGCTGTTTTACTAAAGCTATACTATGCAGGATTTTCCTGATAAAAAATATAGAGGTAATCATTTAATCGCCACTTATGATCCACTAGAAGTGTGTGGAGGTGTATTTTTCTGTAAAGACTCCACCCCCTGCCTGCATTTTGTTCCTATTCTCTGTGTTTGGGACGTTTGTAGGCATGTACCGCCACAGTGCTGAGGTGAGGTGGAAGCTTTATAAAAAGGTAGCGACCAGATGCCAGACCGTAGCAGCAGGCATCCAAGAGATACAGTGCCAAAAAAATGTAAATATAACAAGGCAAAATGCCATAAGATAGTGAATCTGGGGTTGGCTTTTACTTTTACTTTCACTTTGGCTGGCGAATGTGTTGACGGTGACCGACAATCCTGCATAGTGTACCTTCAAGAAGTCAGTCAGCTATAATTGCAACTGTGATCTTATTTAATGCTGCACATGATGTCAGCAGTTTTCCACATGTAGAAGGACACATTAGAAGGAAGCAAAATATAACCATGTCTTTTTTTGTAGATGCATTGTGATGAGTGGTCATGGTCAGCACCAACTGCAGCATGTAAATGGCGGACCCCGCCATAAAGAATTAACATGACATTATGGAGTTAAGTATACAGTGTCTTCAGGATTCTAACTTTAATTAATGCAAATCACTAAATATCTATCCTAAATCTATTTGGAAAGCTTGCATGGACATGGATTGATTACTGAACAGGCCTACTGGGCAAAGACTCAGGGGCCCAAAATGTCTGAGGGCCCCCTGGTCTTTATCTACAAATCAACTCAAATTACTGTTACACTTACCGACCAGGAGGAGACTAAAAATGGCTAAAAAGAGATGCAAAGAAACTACAGGCTTTTTTTTGCCTTTAATGTACAGGACAGAGTGAAACGGGGTGAGAGAGAGAGAGAGTGGGGGGGTGACACTCAGCAAATGGTCGCAAGCCAGAGTCGAACCCGCAACCACTGCGGCGAGGCATCGCCTCTGCACATGGGGTGCCCGCACGACCCACTACACTATCGATGTCCCAATTTCATTTTATTTTTGTATTTGTTCTCATCATACGCAGCAATCAAAGTCACAATCAAAAACTTCTAATACACATTCCACGACCGAAAAGGAGCAGGAAGAAGAAAACAATCTTATTTTACCTGCCCTTCTCTCAAAACACAAATAATCAACAGAAAAAGATGGTCTGTCGGAGACACAAAACCACAAAGAGATGCTTAATGGCTACAAAGAAATGCAAAATAACAACAAAAAAGAGGCAAAACCACAAAGTCTTTGAGTCATGCCAGTATGTAGGAGAGGCTTCAGGCCTTTTGCACATCTGTTCCCAGGGGACCATTGTCTCATTTTCCACCCATGCTCACGGACAACATATTTCATGTGTTTTTCCTTAAATATGTGCTCTTCCAATAAAATATCAGCTCGTAGCAACTAAAGCAAGATTATGTTTTTCATGGTTTTGTTTAGGCACTCAAAACACTTGGCTAAAGTGAGGGAAAGTGACCATAATAGTGGTTTGAAGCACCAGACATGATGTGTTCACCAGCTTCCTTTAAGATTTCCAGGAAACAGAGTTGGTTGTACTACAAGAGATGCACTCTGATAAACTTGTCACATAAACTACACAAACATTCAGTTTCAATGTCAGTATCTTCTACTTCCATCTTCTACTGAGAAGTCATCAGACATCACTTCACATTCACCACAACTATGCCCAAGGACAGAGATAATGGTAGGCTGGCGGAGAAGACAGAATGTCTTCAATTTAGAGGAAGCCAGAACAAGACGGAGAAAGAGAGAAAGAAAGAGAAAGAGCCGTGAAGATTGAAAAGATGGATGGATTTTTTGATCCAGAAGAATGTTGTGAATGATGTATGATTACAGACTAGTTGTTCATGCTGGGTTAAAACAGGCAGAGTTGTGTAAGAGCCACGACACTAACTGGCCTGAGGGACATTTCCCAGCTCTTCAATTGAGCAAGTGACAGGCATCCACTGTGTGTGACAGCAGAGAGAACACCATAAAACTGCACCGTGCACACACTGCTACAGTTGGAGCTGCTACAGTGAAAATGAGGAGGAATGTGCATTTGGGGGGGTTTTATCCCCTAGAGTACAGGAAAATGTACAAGTTACAGGTCTGAACACAGCGTGTGTCAACAGTCGTCAGCCTCAGTCAGCGTGGAAACATGAGTGACAGATACAAACTGTTGCTGCTGGCTGAGTCCCACCGTAGTATTCAGTAGTATTCACAGCAGCAGACTGGTGGTGGAAATATATTCTGTGTCAGTGTACCAAGTTCACCTCAGACAGATCGCCACTAACTCCCACACATGCTCCAGTCTTTCTTGGGCACTCACTCAAGCACACAGAAACACAGAAGTACCCTTGAACACACACATTATGCTCATTCACATATATCCACACACACGCAGAGGCATACACTGGCTGACAGAGAGAGTGGTTGTTCCTCCAAGTCCTCCCTCGGCCAGCAGCTCTGAGACGCCATGGGTCTACATTTCAAAGGCCAAGGTCAGAGCAGCCTGCATTCACCAGGAAGTTACACAGTAATGAGACCAATTAGGAGGCTGCCGCAAGGAGGTATTCAGTCTCAGCCTCTTTCTCTGTCTCCCCCTCTCTGTCCCTCAGGGATAAAGCCTCACTTTGTCCTTGGAAATGATCCACATTTATACAAAAACCTTGCAAACAATAAATACAGCAACTCTTTGAATTTGGCTGCAGTTGTCATTTGAATCTTTTTCTCACAGCTGGGCAAAATGGCGTCACATTTGTTTGATGTCACATCACACTCCCTCACTGTCTGCTCGCCTCCATCTCCTCCTCCCACTGTCTTTCCCAAACTTTGTGTATCTAATTCTCTCCCTAGCTCTCCCTCCCTTCGACTGTCTCTGTGGTTCACTCCCATCAGCCCAGTGTCCCAAATGAGAGATCACACACACACACTGTTTGAGCCCCATAGTGGCCAGCGTGTATCCAGGAACAACCATCTGTGCTGTTTAACCTTGACTGAGATAATGAACCTCTGTGACTCAGTGACTCACTTCATCAGCCAGTGGTGACAAAAGTAAAACTCTAGTAGTAAAGTAGTTAGTTTAAACTTTTAGGTTAAGTAAAAATGCAAAGGCAAAATGTAATTCAGAGTAGGAGTAATTATTATGCATTATGCAGCAGAATGACAATGTATTACAATAATAGAGTTATCTTGGCGTGGGATTGAGACTTCATAATCTCTGTATTACAAACTGTGGTATTTGAAAGATGTGGGTGTTTAGGAGGCAGAAAAGGTCTAATGAAACATGCCAATGTGTTGCATTGTGGGAAGTGGAGGAGCTATTTGGAGCTTGGAGCAAACAGGCCCTGACACACCATGCTGATGATCGGTTGCTCAATGTCAGGCCATCCGTGAGTGTCTGTCACCCTAGTTTGTGCGGTGTGTGCTGCACTGTTGGGACTAGTCGGCCTTTAGTCAGGCTGTTGAGTCTGCTTTGGAGATGGTGGGGCCAATCAGTGAGTGAAATCAGTGATTGACAGTTCAGCTCAGTGAGGTTATTGTTCATTAGCACACAGTAAATATAATTTGTTCTTTCAACATAGCGTTTGTGTTGTTAATAAGCTAACGGGCTAACTAGCATCATGAATCCGTCCTGTCTGTGCTCCAGTTTCCCTTTCTTTGAATGAAGAATACAGACTGCAGCTCCCTGCTGGTATGGAGAGTTATTTTCTCTCATGCAGGCACAGAACGTACGTGCTAGTTGAGGCCATTGGCTGTAGACTTTGCGGTGTGTTCAAGTGCAACATTTGGCCGACACACAGGCAACGTGAGGCAATGCAACTCTCAGCATTCATCACCGCTAGTTTTTTCATGGTTTGGTGTGTCTTGGCCCGACTGGGGACTAAGATTTAGGATCTCTGCTTCTTTATTTATTTATTCTTTCGAGCTGTCTAAAATCTAAAAATTTTATGGATGAAAAACTGCTCACAAACCAGACAACTTCAGACCACAGTCAGCTTTGTAGAAGTTTCATTGTGTTGCAGTGTTGCACCAAACTACCAAACCACTGAACCGGTAAATTTTCATTTACCAGAACAACACATCACATTATTAAACTGTAAGTATTTAGACTCAGTGAAATCCTTTGGTCTTTGTTCTCATTCTTCTGGTGGTGAAAGCAGCTTTGCTGCTGACACACACCAGACGTCATGACCCCGTTCCCAACACGTCCAAACCCTCTCCCTGTTCTTGACAACTCAACTCTTCCTGATGTTTTGTTGGCTGATGCTCTGCAGACCAACAAAGGAAAGAATTAACGGTCCAAAATGAAAAGGAGTCGGACAAAAACACCTCAGTCAAAAGCATCAAAGCCATTTTCTGAACTGAATAGAGAAGCTTGGATGGTGGTTTTACCTACCTTTCAGTGGTGCACCCTGAGATAAGCCTTAGCTAAATACAGGGATGGGAGCAAATAGATGATGTGGATTCATATTGCCCTGTGGCAACACAAAGAGACATTGCTCTTATAAACTTCACTGGAAGTGACTGGATACATTCATAATGTTAAGTGGAGGAGGAAAAGGGTGAAGAATGGGTCGGACAGGATGCTGAAAAGAACTGAAAACAATGATGTAAGAGTATGAATAAAGGTTTTAATACACAAAGAGAATAAAAGTTTGTTAGAACAAAAAGAAGCACCTGGAGAAATGTTACATCAAGACATGTTATTAAAAGCAAAACTGGCACACTCACTCTGACACTAGATAAACAGCTACACAGTATAAATAAGTAAACGACAAATTACAATCATTGTAAAAAAAATGTATACATACCACATTGTTTTAGATATTCTAATGCATTTCTCCAGCACGCAGGACAGCCATTAGTTTCAGTATATTATGAACATAAGCTTGCAGTCACTTTAAACCTGCTTGAGATCAGTAATCCATCACAGTTAACAACATGTCTGTCTATTGTCAGAGATAAGATATCATTGCCTGGTGGTACAGTGTGGAGATTTCACATCACTCACTTTCAGCTCCTTGACTTTGTAACAATAACATAGCTTCTACCAGAATGAATGGACACGGGGTGCTCTTTGTGATAGGTTACATAACTTAACCAAATTTCCAGAGACATTATGAAAATGAATGGTAACCAATGGCTGGAATAATATGAGAAACATGTTCATCTTAAAACTACAAGAATACCCTGTTAAATGATCAGTAGTGATTTGAAGTATACATAATTGATAGCAAATAACCTGCCTTATATAAACATTGATTGTTATTGTAACACTTATCTGAACCTCTTGCATCTTGTTGTCTTCTCGGATCAGGTTGGTCCAGACACTTAGTCTGGACATCGTCTGGGGTCAAGGCCCTCCTACAGAGCTCCTCTCATAGGTCACATCCTGTCCGAAGGGGGAGAAAGAGGGGGCTCCTCTTACCGTGGGAGGCGGGAGGCTGGAGGTCAGAGGTCAGGGCTGCTTTCTCAGGTTTCAAAGCTTGCTGGGGGCTGAGGTCGCGGGGTCACACTGGGCAGTTCAGCTCTAGTAAGGGCTGCTGTGTTTTTGTGGATCACAGTAATGGTTTCCGCAATTAAACACTAAAAATGGAAGCATTTATATCCTCTGGTGAAAGAAGGGGATGGCAATGACCGTCAGGCTGTTTTCAGCCAATCATGTGATCTGTCTCTGGCTGCTTGTTACCTGATGTGTTGCTGCAACAGTGATTTTAGTGTGTGTTGTGTTGTAACCTGAGTAATCAATCACTGAGGGCAGCTCTGCTTCTGACTTCAGTGGACAAACACAGCCTCACTGTGAGCTTACTGTCGGGGATGTAAGGCTGCAAGGTCTCACAGATTCAGGAGTGTGTGCATGTGTGTGTGTGTGTGTGTTAAGTGGGATTTATACTTCTGGGTTGAAGCAACACCATACCTACAGCGTATAGGCTCTGCATGGAAGTATACCCTACATAGCCTGACGTACACCTCCACAGAAATGTGACTACATGTCTGGGAGATACACACTTCCTGTTTGTTTTTGTAAGTTGAATCCATTTCCCTCGGTGGTAACAAAGCATTTATTTACTTGTATTTCACAGATAAGAAACAATAAGTTGTGAAGACAATAAAGCCTCCACAAAAATAGCATTGAAGTCTTCTGTGTGATTTATCCTGGCTTCATATGAGCAGAGGGAAGTCTGCTAGCTGCTAGGCTAATGTATGCAATATAAAATGTCATAGGCTTATGCTAATAATGTTAGCATGTCGTATGTGTGTGGAAAATATTTCTTGTATAAAACAGTTGTTTTGTTGGTGACCTTCTGAGTTATAATGGACTAATTTTGTACAGTTATCTTTTGTTAAATGTTGCTGTTGTTCCTGGCTTCATATGAGTTGAGGAACAGTTGCTAGCTTCTAGGCTTATTTATGCAATGTAAAATGTTATAGGCTTATGCTAATAACATTAGCATGTTGTATTTGTGGGGGAAATGTGTCTAACATAAGACAAGTGTTTTGTCTGTGAACCTTGCGAGTTATAAAGGAGACAAATTTTGTACTTGTGTTTAATATTGTTGCTATGAAGCCATGTTTTATGTGTGCTTTGAATTAATCAAACTTTACAGCTTCATGGAAACGGTCTTTATAGAAACGTTGTGGCGTAGACCCCTGTATTGCAGAGTGATACAGGCACACTACCCCATGTAATGCTCACAACAGCATTGGCCACTTGTGTAGACTACAGCGTAGGTTCTGTGTAGAGCCTATGAACAACTCAGCCTTTAATAGTTTTGGTGGTGGTTATGAAGAATGGATTGGTATACATTTTTGGTGTATAGAGGAGTGGGGCTAGGAAGTATAGGACAACAGAGAGTGACTAATAAGTATACTAGGATGAAAACAAAGTGTTACGAAAAATGAAGAAAAACATATGTTTGTGAACTGACCATAAAACTTCGAGGTGGAGAGCGAATTAAAAAGATATAAAAGAAAGTGACTGGGAAGGGAAAGGGAGGAGAAGGTAAAGGTCATTCTGCTGACCAAGGCCTGAAGAATAAGTCATTGTTTTTGGTATTCCAATGGGAAAGCGAATGCAGATATTCAGAAGTGGGATAAAGGGCAAGTTTAGAAAAGAGAGAGAAGTGGGGGGTTGAAATGGGAGTGAGTGTGGGTGTGGAAGAAACAAAAGAAGACAAGAGAAAGACTGCCAAGAGTGAGGATGATAAAGAGGGAGAAAGGGAGTGCAGAGGAGCACAAATCAAAGAACCTGCAACAAAATGTTCAAAAGGAAAAAGCAGTGAAGAACTAGAAGTGCGTCAGAAGTACAAGTTGAACCTTGTTGTTTTCCATCCAGCTGTAAAATTGCTCCACTGTAGAGGGACAGAGAAGTGGAACGCTTCTGCAGGTTTTATCTCAGTTACTGATAAAGAGCTTTATGCACAGTGTGGCGTGAGGCAAGGAGCTGAGCCTCATGGGGAGAGAGGGACACACTTACATAACTGGCCCCATATCTGCCAACAGCTGGCTTGGTCTGGGCTTGCAGTGCTAAAGCCTCTATGGGTCCAGATCCAGATTTCTTGTGTCCATCAGTAAATACATCAGAGCAGAGGAGAACAGAGAGCCTGGCCTGAGAGGTTCTGTTTCCTGTCAAGATGCATCTCCTCAGTCTGAGCAGAGGAGCATATGTGTTGATGAGGTGCCAAGAACTGAGAAAGAGGTCACTCCATCACTTTAATACACTGATCCACTTACTCATTTCAAACAGTTTGAAACACATGGTGAGGCAACATAAAACTCCCCAGCTTCAGGCCCCGACAGTTTATTAAAATGAAGCAACATGAGGTAAACTGTATATCTTCAATGCATCATTGCAAGATGAAGATGAGGAACTGGAGGGAAGAAAAATGATTCCATTAAACCTGCAATATAATATAAAGAGTTTCCACAAGATATAGAGTTTCAACTACAAACATTTCCAAAAAGTCTTCCAAATTAAATAACAGAATATGCAATTTATGGTTTGGTGTGAACCTTTTACTTATTTGCCTGCCAAAAGTGTTACAAATCACTATTGCACTAATAAAAGTGTGTTCTGATCAAACACCACTATGGATAAGGTTTGGTTAGGTTTAGGCACAATGATATTTGGAAGCGAGGGCAACTGGTTTGGGTTAAAATGACTGCTTGATTTAGGGTCTACAGCCAGTTTAGCAGCCCTGTGAGGCTGTGCTTTGAGCCAAATGCTTATGTTGGCACGTTGCGTACATGCTCAGAATGAACAGTTCCTATGATACCTTATGAAAATAAACATATGGTTTGTTTGATATCTAACAAATTAGCGACGGACGAATGACATTACATACTTAACGTGAAGTTATGTAGGTTAGGTTTAGAAAAAGAAGCATAGGGGCGTCAGTGGCTTAGTGGTAGAGCAGGCACCCCATGCACAAGGCTGTTGCCGCACTTTGCTGCATGTCACTCCCTCTCTCTCTCTCTCTCTCTCTCCCCCCTTCACGCCTGTCTGTCCTATCCATTAAAGGCCAAAAATGCCCCCAAAAATATCTTTAAAAAAAGAAAGAAAAAGAAGCATGGTGATGACAACAACTCAAAACTTGCTTGGTCCCAAACACCAGTCTCCTGGTGGAAAGTCCTGTGTTGTTTGACCCATCCAGCACTCAACCTGCGTCCTTACACAGACTTTCCATCTCTTTACTATATATACTACTATACCAGTCATGTGATCACAGTCTTCCCGATTTTGTGCGTTATATACAAATTGTGGTACATTACATTTTGTAGGTGTAGGTACAAACAGTCCCTGAGAGCAGCCTGCATGTGCTGATGTTGAGCAATCATGGTTATCTTGTTCACCATCATAGTTTAGCATGTTAGCATGCAAAGTACAGCAAAGTACAGCTGAATGGGAAAGCTATGCAGGTATTTGGTCCAAAGATTTTGACCAGATGGCAGGACTAGATTAGAAGTTGAAAGATAAAAGATAATGAAAATTTTTACAATTTATCCTGAGGGGTACATGAGTATCTGTACCAAACTATCATGACAATCCATCTGATAGTTGTTAAGACATTTTGATCTTGACCAAAGTAGTGGATCAACTGACTGCAAGACACTATGACCAACACTGTCTAGAGCCTTGCCGCCAGCATGGCTAAATATACCTACTGTGTTAAGGTAAGGGACCAATCATGGTCATGGTTAAAAAAAACTAACAATGCTGATTGTTCTCTCATGGTATCCCATGTCATATACACATGTTTAGCTGACCCATCCGTTGAGTTGACCTCCTCCCTTTGTGGACTTCGTGGCTCCAGAGTAATGTCACACTATTTCCTCCTTGCTCCAGATGGACAAGAGTCTGATTCCTACAGCTGCTAGATGACTTTGTCAGTTGAACACATTTACTGAAACGACTGACCCTGTCCTTTTTTGGACGGACAGTTTCGGCATTTCTCTTTAGAATTGATGACCACCTGCTCAATCAATGTTGCATGTGTGGAACAAAATTATCAGTGTTTACTTTTGCAACAAGGGAAACTTCGGTCCATCGTTCCTGTTGAGCTGGTCAGGCGACTAATGAGTCACAGGGGTGGGTAAATAATCAGCTTCCACCTCTGACCTTATCAGTGACCACTAAACCCGTGGACTGATTCCATTGACATTTGTTTACTCTAGGAATAAAATTGCACTTTTGTTGATAATATCAGTTCTGTGCAGATGTTTGGAAACACTCACAGTCAGGGTGTGATCGATATTAAACCCAGTGAGTCACCTATGTTATCTGAGGTGTCTTTGTCCTGTGTAAATCAGTCAAACTGAAGGCTATTGGATTTGCAGTCCAAATAGTGGTAAACCACAGGACGTCATCAAGGCCAGGAAAATCAGGACACACACACACACACACACACACACACACACACACACACACACACACACACACACACACACACACACACACTATCTGTCCCATATGAGAGATCAAAGCACCACAGGCTGTCAGCAATCAAACAGAGAATGAGGGAACGCCAGCAAAATAAACTGATAAAAAAGAGCAAGTGATATAGGCAGCAGGAAGAAAGGGGAAGTACAGGATGAAGAGATACAAACATGAGCAAAGTACAGACAGAGAGAGAGAGACAGACGAGGAAGAAAAGAGAAGAAAATATCCACATATGTCCCAGAGTAAATGAGGTCACTACACCCATGAGCCATTTCAACACAGAGAACAATGTATGTCTCTGGAGGCCAATCAGATAACATCAGCCAAGTGGGCTGCAGCTGTGAGCCAATCATAATCACTCTTAGTGACATCAGACGTACAGTTGGATTCAAACCAGGGAATATGATCTACTACGGAAAGAAAGACTTTAAAAGGGTGGTTCCTCTTGGAAATCCAAATCTTATTGAAATAGACCCCAAAGTCTCTACCCCTGTGCTCCAGTTTCCTCAGAGACATCACTTTCCAAAGATAGGGAAGGACTACTTTTCATGCTCCAGATACAATTTGGCACTAAACACCGAAACCACGTACAGTACAGGCAACTTGAGACACTCTACAAACAGCAGATGTTCTCCTTATCAAGAAGCATGCAACATCTGGATAGGATCTAAACACCAGGGAATAGAAATCCAAAATGTTTACAGCTGAACCTTCGAGACAACATGTGAAACTCTGACATAACTCTTAACATGAGTCAGTTATTAACCACAATCCTGAATGGAGAGGAGTTTCTATTGTGCAGCAGAGCAGCTGATAAGGAACAGATATGGAGCCACTTCTGTCACCTCATCTTATCTGAGACAAGTTAATTATCTTTTCAGCTGTGTTCTCAACCATAAACAGAATGAAATTACACAACCTTCTTCTGTGTTTACCTTTTAAAACCAGTGTTGTAAAGGCCACACGTGACAAGAGCACAGGTGTGTGTGTGTGTGTGTGTGTGTGTGTGTGTGTGTGTGTGTGTTTGCATGTTCTCCCCATGTGTTTTCTCCAGCTTCTCTGGCTTCCCCCCACAGTCCAAAGACATGAATGTCAGGTTAATTGGTGACTCTGAAATTGCCCGTAGGTGTGAAAGTGACTGTGAATGGTTGTCTGTCTTTTATGTGTCAGCCCTGTGATAGTTTGGTGACCTGATCAGGGTGTCCCTCGTACTCCGCCTTTTGTCCAATGTCAGCTGGGATCCAGCCCAATGCAACCCTGTACCAGGATAAGCAGTTATGCAAAAATGAATGAATAAATGTTTTGATTATAAAAAAACAAAACAAAACAAAAAAACAGTGGAAAAAAAGAGACTGAAGCCTACTATCACAGATGTACAGTAGAACATACAGTGCATTCAGAAAGTATTCAGGCCCCCTTCACTTTTTTCACTTTTATTATGTTGCAGCCTGATGCTACAATCGTTTAAATTCTTTTTTTTTTTTTTTTGTACATTAATCAGCACTCAGTACTCCATAATGACAAAGTGAAAATAGAATTTTAGATATTTCTGCAAATGTATTAAAAAGGAAAAACTGAAATGTCACATTGGCATAAGTATTCAGACCCTTTACTCAGTACTTAGTTGAAGCACCTTTGGCAGCAATTACGGCCTCGAGCCTTTTTGGGTATGACGCAACAAGCTTTGCACACCTGGATTGGGGGATTTTCTGCCATTCTTCTTTGCAAATCCTCTCAAGCCCAGTCAGGCTGGATGGGGACTGTTGGTGGACAGCTATATTCAGGTCTCTCCAGAGATGTTCAATAGTGTTCAAGTCAGGGCTTTGAATGGGCCACTCCAGAACATTCACAGAGTTGTCCCTAAGCCACTCCTGTGTTGTCATGGCTGTGTACTTAGCTTTCCCTCAATCCTGACCAGTCTCCAAGTCCCTGCTGCTGAAAAATACCCCCACAGCATGATGCTGCCATCACCATGTTTCACTGTTGGGATGGTATTGGGCAGGCGATGAGCTGTGCCTGGTTTCCTCCAGACATAACTTTTAAAATTGAGGTCAATGATGGAAATGTCTTAAGTTTTGCAGGTATCTGGTGTAGTGTAAAGAGTTAATCACTAATCAAGTAAAAGTGTTATATTGCATAAGTTGATTGAGAAACAATGTATAAGGGTTAAGAGACTGATTGAGATGCATAATACAAAGTTATGAGTTGATATTGTATCTACACTAAAAGAACACACATATAACACACCATGTTCTGTATAATGAAAACACACACACTCAAATGCTTGTATTACCTAACACACATTTAGAGGTCTGTATTGTAAAAGAGCATACGGGACAGCATAAAGAAAGTCCCTAAAGCCAAAGCTAAGGGTGGGAAAATTGGGGACTTCCAAAACTCAAAACGAAAGTGATACACCATTAAAACCAGGCCCGTTCACGATTGGACAAAAAGAAAAAGGTCGCCACCAATAGCTTTGCATTGAAGTGGGATGGATTAGCGAAAGAAGGTGGAGATTTTCTCCAGTCTCCACCAGCATAAAAGCAGACGCACTGAGAGTTGTTTTTCAGTCCAGTCCCGGGGCTTGACTCGATGAGTTGCATGTGTTAAAGCCTGTGAACACATTAAACTCGATTGCATCGGACTCTGCCTGTCTCCAGTGTTTCTTTGAATATTACTTTGTAGAATCCAAGGTACCAGACCAAAATCAGAGGACAACTGGGAAGTTACGTGGAGGACGAGGTCGGGAGCCTACAGGCCCAATTCCAGGCACCGATTTTCACCTCTACACTGGTCATAAACCAAAGTACCTGATAAATCAAAATGTTGCACTGAAAAGTCAGAGGACCACCAAAGTTATTAAAATTTATCTTGAGGGAGACATGATTGTCCTAAATATTTCAGTGTGGGTTTACATGCCGCTAGCATGGCTAAAAATAAGAATGAGAATTAAAATTAGAAGCACGCAGACTGCCCACAACACAAGCAGTGCCCTGGGAAACTAAAGAGTTGGAGACAGAACTACGAGAGGCTGACAGATGATTAAATTGCTTTACAAAGAACCTAAAGGCTAAAACACATTTACATGAATACACTGTACATATGCGAGCACAAAGGTACAAAAAGCAGTTGAAAAAAGACACATGTTCCACAGACCACTGGACAGATGTTGTGGAGGCAGAGATGGGCCTCTTTATAGCAAAACACTGAGCTGTTCAAAGAGGCCCTGCTGACCCCGGGACAGAGCGACTCAATTAGCTTCCCATAATGAGACCACACTGTGGGGGGTGTTTATATAAGCTTATTAAAACATAATCCTGCAAGCAAGGCCATACTGTAGCATGCCAGACAGGCCACTCCTGTAACCGCAGTGTTAGCTAACAGCAGGCTGGTGGCTTTAGTCCTCAGAAGAAATGAAAAGAGGGCTCAGACAAAATATTTGTAGTCATAAATCAACGTCTCAAATCAAACTCCTTTTTTGGGGGGGATAAAACTAAACTCCATTTCTCTCTCCAGTATCTCTGTTTACTTATGTTTGAAATTTTTCAGTATATGTATTTTATCTTAATTACTTGTTTGACCTTCTGTTTTGGTGTGCCTTTTACTGTGCTTTAGTTTATTGGTACAGAAGGTCTGTATCTCCCACAGCTGGTGCAGTGCAATCCAGGTTACAGGACAGTGCAGCACTGCAACACTGCAGCATATACCTGTCTCACACTACTGTTACACAAGACCAGCAAAGACACAGAGACATATTTAAGGGTTAAAAATGATTTATGCCTTGTATAAGTGAAGAGATTCTCTCTCTTTTTGTCTAAATATAATGTGGACGTGACCTTGGCCACTGTCTCCCACACAGCAGAAACTTGGTTTTACATCATGTACTGATGGATGATAAAGTGTCTCAGAGGACAAATTGTGCATGTAATGATCTGATGTTGGATGTAGCTACAAAACGCTCAAAGAAAGCTAAGCATCTGCATTTTAGTTTCATTTTCAGTCCTCTTTGCATTTTGTAATCTGTGTCTCTCTTCATTACTGAGAGCCGTGACAGTGAACCAAAATAATAAAGCAGTGAGCCGTGAAACCATAACAATGAAAGATGCCAAAACGCTTTGTAGAGCTGCAGCAAACCGAGGCCCGGCTCATCTCAAATGAGCCTGTTGTACTAACACTGAAGCTTCCTATATGAAAGGTTGATGAGGGAATGAGATGCACATGAGCAGGGAAGGTCAGGTAACTGCAGGGCTGATGAGGGAAGTGGAAACAGGTGTGTCGATGGGTGGGACAGTCAGGTGATGGTGAAAGGAGGGAAAGTCAGAGTTTTAAATAAGGGCACTTATGTTATCCAATATAATGTAATAAGTATTTATAATAAAAGTCTGTATCAAAATGAGACACTCAACACATGAGAACATGAGCACAGGTCACTTAAGTAACTTGTACAGGAGAGAGACTGAGGTCCTCAACATACTTTGACAATAGTTTTGTGTCAAGAATGTACTCAATCGGTTAAATCTATGTGTGGGTGTCTTTTAATCAGCGCCCCAGACATATTGCATCGCATTACAAGAGCTTGGGCAACAGCTAATCCTAAAGACAATGTACAAAGTGGACCACAGTCTACTGGCTGAATCCCTTCCCACTCCTAAGACCTGATCGACATTGTTAATGTCCCACGATAATCCCGCCCCACGGGCTGAGCTTGAGTCATTATGAGGGCAATTATCTGAGGGGTGCCGGAGAAATCCTTCACCAACTTTAAGACATCAAAACTGATTACAGAGCCGCTCTTTCATGTGGAGTCAGAGTTCACGTCTTACCTAAAAGATTCTCAGAAGTTATGTAAGAAATTGGGTTTACAGGACGGAAAAGTTCAACGGCCAGCTAAACTTTTACAGCTGAAGCAGGTTACAGCTGACTGGGCCACCCATTTAACACTATTATCTCACCCAACATTAATTTAAAAGGGCTATATACAACAGTTTCCACCCAGGGCTGAGGCAACCACTTACAGTTCAGTAACAACTGTGGACATTTAGTGGGGTTGGATGACATGAGGAAGAGTTTACATTCTACAATTAGGCACATATTACACACGCTGGTTTTATTTTAGGCTGACTCTGTATCTCAAAGGAATAGTTGAACATTTAAAAACATACCTTTACTTGCTTTCTTGCCAAGGTAGATAAGAGAGCAGTCTTTTCTACTGGCATCAGTTAGAAATGCCGCCGGTAACAACGTCGCAGCATCACTTTGACACACTGCCGGTAACAACATTACATAATGAGCTGGAAAGTCCCAATAGCGCAGGCAGGAGGCGAGGTGGATGGGTCCAACAAGCCTGGACTTTCAAACTGGAGCCACCTGTTCACTTCCAGTGTGAATGTTGAGCCAAACCATGATGTTTTTTTTCCCTAAAACTAACCACATGCTTTTGTTGCACAATGAAAAAAACGTTGTACGTCTATCTTGAAAAAGATTGTATGCATCTAACAAGCAGAACCATATATGCCATGTGAAACCCACACAATGCATGTAACAATTGTAAATTGACATGGCATCCCAGAACGTCAACAACAGATGCAGGACACCTAGCACATAATATGTAGACGTAAAAGTCCATTGATGAAATGCTGATATTTGACGAGTTGGGATGAGAATGCATTGTTCGGTCCCGGCTGTTTGGTAGCTGCAGAGTGTACACTCCTTAGCTGCTCTCGGGTACAGGCAGCTGTAGACCCAGACCCAAGGTGAGTCTGAGTAAGCTGGAGGCAGCTGCTTGGAGAAAGAGAGGCTTTGTCTGAAAAGGCTTTGAAATAACATTATCTTCTGCCTTCTAGTTAGAAGTCATGATTTTACAGCTCAAAGCGACTTGAAGGTTCAGTGTGTAAGATTTAGGTGCATCTGAATGTAGAAATGGTTTATAATATTCAGAACTACTAACTTTCATCGGTGTATAATCACCTGAAACTAAGAATTATTGTGTTTTTGTTACATTTGAATGAGCTGTGTAAATTTATGTACAGAGGGGGTCATCTGTCACAAGCCCCTTTTACACTGCCAGATTTTCCACGAATGTTGGGCTGTTTTGCCGTCAAGCTGCGAGCGTTTAGACACACAGAGCCGGATTGGCGAGTTGATCCAAGGTGCCCAATTTTCCGCCTCGTAGGGTAGACATATTGGCGGAACCCTTTTAGTTTAAACAGACCGAGGCGCCCTTCCGCAATGGGAGGGGCTGTTGAAGACTTGTGGGAGGAGCTGTTGATGATGCTGCACGTGCGAGCCACTGGCGGTGGATAAACAGGAAACAGCTGATAGCAGGAATTAGTGAGCAGCTAGTAGCAAGAGGGAAACGCAAACCTGACAGACACTGTAAAGATGAGCAACTGGGGAGACAAGGAATTGCGCGCCCTCCTTGCCCTCGCAAACGAAGAGGCCATTAACCGTCAGGTGACGGGAACGGTGAAGGACGGGCCGACTTACGAGAGAATCGCCAAAGGACTGACCAGCCGCGGCTTCCCTCCCACGTCACTGTTTACCTCACCCACTGAGCCACTTGCTCACGCCCCCCCATTGCCCCGAAAAAGATGCATTCTGTATAAACAAAATTTTTTTGATTTTGTTTTTATACTGCCAATTCTGAAAAAAGACTGATTGGGCTTTCCTGCAAATTTGCACAATTCCTATCTAGAAAGGGCTACAGAGTCTGCCATACTGTTCTACAGTAGACCAGAAGGGACAAATCAAACACTGACTTTAGATAGGACCATTTGCATTTTCACGTTGATCACTGTAGTTCTCCTACATGCTTGTGACGTAGGATAAATTTCAGTTCTTCAACCTCACTGCTGGATGCCAGTTAATTCTATTCACTGGACCTTTGATAGGATACAGTGTCTGGCTTTTGTTTGTCTGCAGGGCTAACTTGGTTTGTTTACCGTGTTACGTAAATGTTGCTGTCACCCTTAATGTCCTGCTGAACCTCTCAAACTCTCTGTGGAAAAAGGAATGAATAGTGGAATATTCATATTGAACAACCCAACACAAAATTCTTAATCAGGTACAGCCCTATTACCAGCAAGCCATTTCTCCTAATCTTTATGCTAAGCTAAGCTAACTGGCTGCTGGCTCCAGCTTCATGTTGAATTGCACAGATATGAAAGTGGTATTGATCTAATTCTTGGCTAGAAACTGATTAAGCGTATTTCCCAAAATGTTGTAATATTCCATCAGGATTTGAACAATCACATTCCCCACCATGATATCATTTAGATAATATTGATTAGACAGAGTTTGGTTGGTAGCAACAGGATAGTCAAAAACTTTCTTCAGTGGGTGAGGTTGTGCTTGAGGAATTTGCCCTCATTACCTCAGTATTTCTACAATCCTGCATACAGCCTTGTTCCTAAAAGCAGATATAGTTATCTTTAAACTGACGACAGATACTCCAGCTACACCCTGAGAGAAACCGAGCAGCTCTGTTGGACTAAACCCACAGTGAATACCATCAAATTGAGCCACAAAGTGTTGCCTTTGTGCGCCCGTGACCATGAAATGGCTCCAGTGCAAACAGTCAGATTACCACTGTATGATAATATTTTGTCAGTTCTATAGTCTTCGAGGGTTTGGTGATGTTGGCTCCTTGATGTGTTTTACGTTTACATATGGTTAAATACCCCCACGTATGTTTGCTTAACTGAGCTGTCTTGTTTTATGAAGAAGAGTATTTATTCACTTTTCTACCTCAGGGACTGTTTGGAATTTGGATTAAGAGGAGCAGTCTGAGAGACACCCACACATGGATACACAATCTAACAATTTTACAGTGAAATTTAAGAGACGTGTAGACCTCACCTCTGATGTGTTTCCTGTCTGTTAGTTTCATGATTGACAGCTCAATATTCCCACCACAGACAATAACTTGTACTTCCAGCAGACAGGTAGATATTACCGTCAAACACATAAGCGCCGGTGCTAAATCACAGGACGTTTCGCAAGACGGCAGCCTCGCTAGAACACAACAATTGGGTTTCCTGCTAAAATATTGGTGGAAAGTGGAGCCATCCTGACTATCATAATTAGAGCACTTGGCACCACTTCTACCTCAGTTTCACCCACTGTGAGGCTGGACAACATACTCATCTGCAGTCTGCCAGACGACACAAACTCTCTTTTAGCTGCCTACCCTATCATTAGCGCTTCTAAACAAGTACAAGATACCTACCTCGCTGTCTTTCTCTGCCCATTGTTGTATACTGTGGTGCAGACACATAGCTATGAATAGGAGAAAAGGCCTATTTCAGGCAATTATAATCATCTGATCCTGCATAGTTAGAAGTCTTGGTGCCGACAAAACCTCTGAGGTTAAATCTTTGAAGTCACATTTAACTCTTTCCCAACTTTGGAACTTAGTAGTTTTAAGTTAATTTTAGAGACTGGCTGCGGCTGACATGGTTACTACTCACTATAAAGGAAATTATGCATGTAAGGGACTATGTAGTGAATCACATGGCAAAATTAAAAAATGACTCAGGCCGTCACTCGTCCAGCACTTTTGTTGGTAGTTAGCTCATGGTTAAAGGCCCTCAATTGTACTCCACTTTTTCTGTTGCATTATGAGATAATACAAGTCAACTATATAGGGTATAATAATCAGTAACAGACATTCAGACCGTAAAAATAGCAAATATGTTATATGGGGCTGTACCAAATGTATTTTTTTTTACATTCAAAGCTTCTACTGGGGTATCTGAATTAAGCTTGTAATATGCGTTGTCACCTTTTATGATGTCATCACCCCAAAAAACAAATGAAAAAAATCCTCAATTTGAATGTGATTCACAGGATTAAAAATGTGAAAAGTCTTTTTTCATTAAATCAACTTTCTTTGATGAATAAATGTAATTTATGGTGTTATTAGCACTAGGCTATATCCGGGTCGGGAGCCCTCACTGGTAAGCCCCGCCCTGTCTGTAAATGTGCAGAAATACCTGGTATAAACAGAATCACCAGACCAGATTAAATGTTGATTTAGAATTTGAATGCCAACATTAAAGCTTCAAAGCATTAAACTATTCAGCGCAGCCCTAATGCTATATGAGGACTACATAGTGAATAATTGATCAAGGACCACAGTAGAAAAGTGTGCTGGCCATCCTTGACATTATTGTAGTTGTGTGAGATCTATGTTCTCCCTTCTCATAATATCAAATAAACTAATCTACATTTAATAGTGAATGAATTTCGATGTCAACCTCAGGCTAATAATAGCACAATTTCATTCACAGTGTTTTTCCACTTAAAGGTCCAGTGTGTAGGATTAGTGGCATTTAGCAATGAGGATGCAGAGCTCAAAATTTCTCGTGTGCCAAGCGTGTGTAAGAACTACAGTGGCTGAAGTGAAAGTGTAAATGGCCCTATCTCGAGCCAGTGTTTGATTGGTTGGGGTGTCAATGTGTACATCACAAATTTCTTTACAATACAATATTATATTAATTCTTGGACAATTTGCTGATAGGTCTGCCGTGATGTGATTTTGAAACTCTTTATGAGTTTCTTTTTTTTCCTCAGCAGAATTTTGAGTCATGGGGTGGATAACTGATCACTCTGTCCAATCAGGGCTGATCGGATCAGTGGATGAGAGGAGCAGCTGCTGCAGAGGGAGTGAATGCAAACTTTTAGACCCAGCGCAACAAAGTTTCACATTCACTGTGCCTTGTGTTCTGCTGCTCTGTCTGTGTCCAGAGTATGCTCTGTGCTCTGAGAGGGTGGTGCAAGAAATAACCAAATGGTATATATATATATATATTCCATTAGTCCCCTAATGAACAGTCCAGCCCGCAAAAAAATTAAAAAAAATAAATAAAAACATGGCAGCAGATTTTATCATGGCAGGCCACCACACATAAATGAATGTGTGGAAATCACTTGTAGAACAATATGGCAGACTACGTGGAATATGACTCGTTCCATATGTACCTATAAACAGCTCGTACTCAGGTTACAAAATACAACGATTACTATTATCTATTAAGCTAATGAAAACATAGTTATGAATATTATTTACCTTTACTGCCAGTAGATGACTCTAAATCCTACACGGGATCATTCAAACTTGTAAAATGTTGTAAATTTAGTGATTACAAATTAACCTACATTTTAGTCGGAAATATTTGCATTTAAATCAGATCCCTTTTTCTTTTTGGCAATTTCCTGATGATTTTCCAAATTTCTTACTGGAGCACATGCAAAACAAATGAGATGTGTCTACACTTATAGTTACATACTAACCTTCGACCCCAGAAAGCGAGCGTGTAACAAACCGTGCTCCACTCTTATCATCACATAATTTTCTCTTCAGTGCAACAGTAGAGATAACATATCTCCATGGAAGAGTCGACAGTGAAAGCAGGTTAAATATTTCACATTTTATTTTGTTCCACTCATACAGCTCAACAAACTGCTCTCATGTCAAAAATCAGACACCAACTGAAACACTCATACTGTTAAGTACCATTTAGAGTTGGACAGCACAGACAATGACTGAGTCACCTTACTGTATGTATACACAGATTTATCCTGATGACATTACAAACATCATAAATGAGTACTATGTAACATACATAATGACATACGACATCTCATACATCTGCTCTGTAGTGCTGTCGATCAGTTATTGGCCCAGATGGAACAGATAAATAGACAGAGCTGAATGACAGGCTTCTGAAAAATGAGAAGCAAACATAGAAGCAGTCTCTTTGGTGATTTCACCTCATTCACTGTATAATTTCAGAAGAGGAGAGAGCTCCAATATACTGATCTCCAAAGACCAATAATTATCTGTTTAAGGCCCTGACTGCAATAACAAAGAAAGATCATCCAAACCAGTGGGTAGTGCAGGGAACATGCAGATCAGCTGCGTCTGTTTCAGAGACACTGAGTACATCTCAAGCACCACGGATGCCATTTACCTGCTCCGTATCTAATCCACACCACTGCTCCAAAGGCCATTGCATGGCAAGACTTCAGTGATGTGTTTGGACTGTGTGTGATAAGTGCAATGTACAGTGGCACCACCCAATGTATTGCTGCAACCTTGTAAGTTCGGAAAACTATGACATCAACGGTCGTTCAGTTTACTCTGTTAATGTTTAGTGGCATCAATCTACTGAAGCAGGTGTGTGCTGGTGAGGAGCTTACAGACCTCTAACTGTGTGGTCGATTAACAGTGTGACAGCTGTATCAACACTTCAAAATGTGGCACACACACAAGCTGGTTTAGAGAAATCCCTGCACAAGCTCGCAGTAATACAGAACTGAATGGTTGGACTATAATATTCTCCAAGAACTCATAGATTTAATAAAAAATTATACTCATTTACATTTGATTGTAATCCAAAAGGGAATGAGTTAAAATAAACGTGATCAGTTACACATCTGACTCAGTGGAGTTGCTTCTGATTTAGGAAACAAGGTGCAAGATTGGCTTTGACTGTTAACAGTAGAATTATTGCATCTTTGATTGGAGATTTAAGCTAGTTTATATTAACGCTGCGTTCTGATTTCAGTGAAATAAATCTATCAGAAGTGTTGGGGGCTGAATTACAGTGTAGAGCACATAATATACTTTGTTATAGAAGGCCATCAAATCAGACACATAGGAGGAGTACACTTTTAGTACATTACATCACTGTCTGAACACATCCCCTCCAAATTGGCTCACATTTCCTTTGGACGTGTCCAGTATGATACGCAGTCCACGTGCCATAAAACTTTATTAGCTCCATTATTTTTGGTCGTATGCTGGTCACAGTCATATTTAACAGTTCAGACTGGCTCTGAGGAGCAGACAGTGGTCACAGCTTCATCCTCTCTGAGATGTTTTCTGCAATGACTCTACAGCGCAGGCAGGCACTTGCTGCCACTGTTGAGTTATTGCTCCACTGAATTAATGTCATTCTGGCCACCACACGTGGGGTCGTCCAGGTGAACGTAGAAATAAACCTTACATCAAACTCAGTCCCCTCCAACAAGTCAGCATTTCCAGTTTTATCATCAGTCACAGGAAAATTGTCTCCTCCCTCCCTACTGGACACACACGTACTTCTTCCACCACGACTTTGAGAGCATCTTCATCTTATCGGCTGTGCTGCGGACCTTCCTCTCCCGCCTCACCCTCCTGTCAGACTGCCTCAGCCCAACAGCGATGGCCGCATCAAACACCTCCTTCAGATTCTTTTGCGTCAGCGCCGAGCACTCAATGTACGTCACTGCCCCAATTTTTTCCGCCAGCGCCCTGGCATCTTCCTCCAACACTGGCCTCTCCCTTCGCCTCGCCAGCTCGATCAGCACTTTGACATCCTGCCGCAGGTCGCACTGTGTGCCCACAAGGAGGACGGGTGTGAGGGGGCAGCGCCGGCGGATCTCGGGGACCCACTTTTCCCAGACGTTTTGAAAGGAGGCCGGGCTGACCACGCTGAAGCACAGCAGCAAGGCGTCTGTCCGGCTGTAGCAGAAGTGGCGGAGTTTGTCAAACTCATCCTAGGGGAGACAGAAACAGAAATTACAATTACAATTTGTCCCAAAATCTTTAATTTATGATGAATCATTTCCCTTGAAGGTGCTGTGTGTAACACTGAAGAGAGATAGTTAATTGTTAAGTCTCTTTGCCAGATCATCAGATATCAACGTTTTGGGTTGGTTGTCACACTGAACCACCTTCTATGTTTCCATTAGGTTGTATAATCAACAAATTAAATACAAATTTTCAGCTACGCAGATGACACGCAATTATACATTTCTGTTTAGCCAACACACCCAAATGGTCTATTGTCTCTGACTGCCAGCTTGGCCTCAATAAAACAATAGATGAGTGACAATCTGTTAAAACTTAACAACAATAAAACAGAGATATTGCTCCTTGGGCATAAATGCAAGAACCTGGCTCACCAGAAAAGTGTCTTGGTGTCATTTCGGACTCTAAAGGGTCCTTTTACTCACATACAAAGCTCTCAATGGTATAGCACCTTATTACTATTCTGACTTTTAAGTCCTCATCAACCTACAAGAGCCCTTACGGGGCTTTCACACCGCCATATGGTAACTCATAGTCTTCTTATACTAATGAAGGGAAGGTGGAGAGTTGAAGCAGTTTCAAACACAGAGGTAGAGGTACGAAGTGATTGCTGCCAATGTGAATGCACTCAGATTTCGCTTTGCCACACAGAGTTCATGGTGTTGAACTTCTAGCAGTTGCTACCTGGCTTTGGCCGATCAAATAGTGTGCACTGCGGAGGCAGAAAGAGGACAAGATGGAGGAGCTGATAATGTTGGTGTCTGAATGCCAAGAGTTACGGTGCTAGCAACACTGACAACCAGAAGAAAAACTGGACCTGGGATAACATTTCTACCAAACTACAGCTGCCTGTTACATTGTCCAAATACATAGAAATCTTTGGTAACTTCAGTTATTTCCATTGTCTTGCTGAAGTATGCAGCTACAAGCTAGTTTACACTTTTGCCAGTGTTTACTGAAGCACCTGCCTGTCATGGCGGTTGCCAGGGCGGTTACTGTGTGGCAACGTGAAAGCAGCTTTAGGTCCTCTGATGCTGGTATTTTAACTGCCCCTAAAGTAGTAAACAAAATGAGTGGAGAAACTGCTTTTAGCTACTGTGGCCCAAGACTTTGGAAGGCCCTCTGCAAGCTCTATCTACGTCTTTAAAAATCAATTGAAGACCCAACTGTTCAGGCAGGCTTTTGTTAATGTGGTGTGTGTTTATCTTTTTCGACTACTATTTTTATGAACTTATCTATTTCAGTTTTTTGATTGTTTTTGTTGTTGTTTTTTTTGTTTAACTCCATACTGTAAAGCTGAGCTGCATTTTATGTATGAAAGGTGCTATACAAATAACGATATTATTATTATTTAACTTCTCACCCAGACTGACCACACGTTAATGCACTTTTAGTTAATGCTTCACTGGTAATACAACATATGGGAAGGGAATAATGGGAAGTGTGCCAACAATCTCTCAATAAGAAAACAGTCTAAACAGTGTTTATATTGTGCTAATAAACAGTATAGGTCTACACAAGCCCTGCTCACTCATTTATATCAGCTACAGTAAATTAACACTTTGGAGACACACAGCTTTGACTTTTAAGGACCTCCCACACCCTTGAATACACTGACTAATGTTGCCAGGAACTTTACACACCTCTCCTTCTTTCTTTTAACCCTCTGCTCTCCACTATGCATCTCCTAATCCCTCTTTGCCTACACAATGCTCTGTGCTGGCTCCTCCTGCTTTAAAAACACGACCCAATCTGCACAAACAATCCCTAATTTAAACATTTAACATCTGACGCTCAACAACTGCAGTGGACACTTATCAACATGTGAGTTTCCCATGCAAGTCTTTGGCTGTACTTTGCGATCTGATGACGTAGGTCCATCTGCAGAACACACAGACATCAACATCTCAGCGTAAGGAGCAACTTTGTTTATCAGCTTTGGCGGCAGCTGTTATCATTTTTCTCCAGACCGTTTCTCTCTCTCTGTCTGGGCTCTTACTCACTTTCTACCTCTCTCTTTTCTCTTTTTTTTTTGGCACACCCCAACCTGTTTCTGGCGCTTGCACGCCCCCCTTATGAAATTGCATAAGTGCAGTAAGTGTTTGCCGTCTTTTATCTGCCCATATTTGCCCAAGCTTGTCTGCGTGTGTGTGTCTGTGTGCATATGTGCGTGTGTGCAGCTTGCAACATGCTGTGAGGTTTTACATGTATTAGGAGCTTGTACAAATGCCTCGTTCCACTTTACAGCCAAGTCGTCTTTGATTGTGTTTAGCGCTGGCAGTGCCCTCGCAGCATTTATGAATGTCAAATATGCTGCTCCAGGGCAGGGTTCTTTTGAGTTTGATTATGAAACAACCACCCATGCTTCAGGGAAATAAAAACACTCTTTCACAACCTGTTCCTTCCAAGATTGCTCTTAAGTATCAACATAATAAGAAGTCAATAACTTTTGCCTGGCAAGCACCCTGCACCACCGTGTCCTTAACAACAGGGAGAGAGACGGGAGATAGTTTTCTGTTTTTTTTTTTTTGCATCATCACCTCCAATTTAACCTGCAGGCTTCTGTCTTCTCCCTCAGCACCCTGTCACTGCACCATAAAGCTATACCTACTCTATGGAGCAATGTTATTTCATTCCAGATGAAGACTGACAGCAGAGCCCAGGAATTCTGCCATTTCTATACAGATGAGCTATCTGAAATAACACGCAAGAGGCCAATGTGAAGTAAAAGCAACATGGACAGACCACAAAAACAGTACGCCTAAAAGTATTGGATTTAATCTATCAAATGTCTAAGAAATCATGGAAATGACCCTCAAAACGTCCGAGAACTCAAAGTGACAGCATTACAATTTCAGTATTACTGTGCCAATTAGTCAACTGTTGTCATACGGGGCGCAGCGCTACAGACGATATCCGCCAGCTGAACCCCGAATCAATCATCATCCACCAGGACAAGAACGGTCAGAAATGCGCAGCGCTGTCATCCGATGAATGCGTAAGAAACCACAAATATGCAGCAAAAGGAACACAGAGAGCCTACAGGGATTTACGTGTGAGCAGCCAGGGAACCCACTGTGCCCTCGCTCTGCGTCATGCCTAACAACACACCTTAGCTGTTCTGAAATCAGACTCTCGGAGCTTATTGCTTAATTCTATCAGACCAAAGCTCCCACATTTAAAAGGTGTTTGATTTACAGTGAAGTAAAAACAAGAAAGGCAACAAATCTTCACATGTGAGAAGCTGGAAGGGGTGGATGTTTTACATTTGTGCTTATTTATTGGTTTAAAAATTTCATAAATAGTAATATAACAACAACCAGCCATGCTAGCAGCCTTGTGACGCTGTACTCAGGCATGTCAGCATGCTAATATGCTAATATTCTCACAGTGACTAGGCTTATATGATGATGTTAAGCAGGTATAATATTCACCAGTTTCACAATCAGATTTCAGTGTGTTAACATGCAAGCATTTGCTCATTAGCACTAAAGTACAGCTGAGGCTGATGGACTTTGGCTGATTTGTCCAAAGTAATGGACAGATTAAAATTCTGGTCTAATGATGGCATTAAATAAAAAGTTACAGGATCACGAAAGTCAACTGCATGACGTCATCCTCTGGGGGCCAGGAATATCTGTACAAAATGTCATTGTAACTCATACTATAAGTGAGATATTTCAGTCTGGACCGACCGACCCACTGACATTACCATCCACAGAGTGATGCCACTAGCATGGCTTAAATGTGACATTTATGTATACCAAAAACGGAGAGGTGTGTAGCATGAATGCATGACCTGGACAGTGTGCCAAATGTGTGGTGCAACATGTGTTAGTGTGTGAAGAAAACTCACCTGTCCTGCAGTGTCACACAATTGTAGTCTCACTGGGTTTCCATCCACCTGAACCACAGCTGTGGACACAGAAACAGACAGACAGAGATAATAAGTCACAGCTGTCAACATGGCTTTAAGGCTGTGTGGGATATAAAGCCCCCACCTGACACTTCAGAAGTTAACACACACACAGACACGCACACAGACGTAACTAACCACCAGAATTTTCTCTGAAATAAACAAAAGCCTGCCAGTTGAAAACACAAAGACCCCCTGCTCTGCTCTTCCCGCTCACAGACGGCCTGCTCTGTCTCGCCCACCCACTCTGCCAGTTACTGTCGTACCATAACACTTTACTGTTGCTCGGACCACTCTGTGAGCTTTGTTCTCTGCTGTGTTTTGACAGAGGTCATTCCAAGGCTCTCTAATAGGGGGTTTGTTCAGTGACTCTCTTTCAATAAGCCTCATTTCCAGATTGGAAAAGTGGATGACTCATCTTACAGTTTCATTATAGGGCCGTTTATTCTTTTCAGGAGAGCGAGCACAATGCAGAGCAGCAGGCACATGGAAACATTTACAATACGCCTGGAGTGTGTGGTCGGTCATACCACCTGATCAAAGAGTTTGCTGGAACTACTCATGTAGGACAGGCATCATAGCATTACAAAAGCAAGGAGAAAGAGCGGGAGGAGAGAAAGACAGGAAAGTGAGAGGGGAGCTGCCATTGTGTAATCATTTCTTAATCCCTGACATATGATACTCCTTTGATTTTTCTGGACCAAAACTCCCTCTTATCGTCCCCTCTCCCAGCCTCCCGCTCCTCTGTGTCTCTGCCACCTGTGGCATTGCGTAACTGCTCAGAAGTCAGCTTTCAAGGGGACGCTCTGATTCCAGGGCACCGAGAAATGACATCACTATTAGGGGCTCCAAGTGCACAATCACTCTCTGTCAGGCCGAGGCGAAAGACAATCTCTGCCTCTGAGCCACTGCAACAGATGTGCCCATTCCAGTATAGAGGAGAGGGCTCGCGGGTCAAGGCTGACAACAATAGGCAGAGTTGTGCAATACAAAACCCCTGAACCAGAGACGCTCTGTGCTCTGTACGGGAGGGTTGAGCCAGCGCACGTCTGAGGGCGGTGTGTGTTCTCACAGAGTGTTTTATAGGATGTGTGCTGGCCAAGTTGTTAGTTTTATTGGTCGTCAGTGTAATGTCAGAAAATGGACTAAGATTAATGACAAAAATGTTTAAGTTTACAAATAAATTTACAGCATACAATGTCGTGCATTCATTCCTTAGTTCTAAAAAGGCATAAACATTTGTTTGTGTGATTTTTTTTTAATCAATAACACAAGTTTATACTCTTGCGTCCATCATGGACAATATAATAATACATCTAACAGAGTACGGTTTACACAGTTTTTTGCAACTATCTTAAGACGTGATCATGAAGGTGATCAACAGGTCACAGGTGTATTTTTTCATGCCGACACTGATCACTTTAAAACAGGTTTCACCTTTGAAGGATTGTGTTCTCCCCTCTATTTTGCAGTAAACAAAGCTTGCTGGGACAAGTGAGACAGTATGGAAAGTGGAACCGTGCCAAATGGAAACCTGGCTACATCAGGGAGAATAACTCGTGTGCATTAATACTGATATGGAAGGCAGATTATCGGAAACACATCTATCATAACAATGGAATAAATATAAGGGGAGGGAGGGTGGATGCTGTCAAACAAGAACATGCAAAGTTGAAGAAGAGTTCAGTGAAACTGAGTGGGACAGGCAGGCAGGTGGAATAAATGTTATTAGAGATCTCAACTGGACTTCAGGCTCAAATCTCAACACACTAATTTTCATTGGACTTAGGTTATACAGTCATATATTATCTGTGCTAAACAAGCAGTGTCTGTGCCACCCTCTAATCCAGGAAAATGAGGGGAGGTATCCCATCTATATCATTTCTGTCTTTTGGACCCTTAATGCATTAAATATTCCAAAATAATAAACAGCAGTATTTTGATTTTACCTGAGAAATCATCAAATGCAGTGGGGACGTATTTGGTTGGGTAGCCATTCGTTGTGTAGCTGACCACCAGACTGGTTTTGCCCACCGCTCCGTCGCCGAGCAGTACGCACTTCAGCAGCCGCTCCTGCGCCTGTCCTGGCCGGATTTGTTTGGGATTGTGCGGGGGCACCGGAGGGGCCATGGTCCGTCCGTAATCCATGGTGACTGGAGGTAACATTCAATTGGCCAGCACTTCACCTTGCTCTCCTCGTCGGGCAGATGAGGCACCCACCATGAGAACAGGAATCCTTCTCTACTACGGGTTTGTCAGTTGCTTGTAATCGCGAGCGGGACTCGTGCGTAAAACCTCGCCTCCTGTCTTGCGCGCTGCCAAATCCACTGTGTCAGGTCAGCATCAGGACTACAGCCTGCAGTTTTACAATCCGAGGGCGGGTCTAAGGCATTATATTTTCAGATTGATTTGACTAATCCCACCCACTTCTCCTCCCAGCAGCAGAGAAGGCTGAACAGACAGGTTGAGGTTGAGAAGTCTGAATACAGTTTTCCTATTCTTTGAAAAATGAATCTACCGGAAAAAAGGATTTAATTAAAAAAACACTCCAAATTTACTCTGTTTTATTTTTCTTACTTTAATCAGCTACTCTATATTTCACAGCACAACCAACTCTGTCATTTTCAAGGTCCAACTAACTATGAAGTTGCCATGAACTCACTGAGGTTGAACCTGTGCAGGCATGTTCAGACTTGTCCCCACCAGAAGGCAGAGGCCAACCTTGATGTCCATTTTGAACATGACACATAAAGGTCTGAAATTTCAAACCCACTCAGAGTCACCACCTGACCTACTTTATTCATTTGTAGCCAGTTGAAACTACAGGGAGCAACCAGTGGACTCAGACTGTGGTAACTGCAGAATGCACAACTCAAAGCCAAAATATAGTTCACCCAGGGGATATCTGAAAAAGAAACAGACAAATTAAACGTAAACTCAAGTGATGTCTTGGCTTGTGTCGCCTCCTTGTGGTTGGGTGCAGCAGCAAACAGAAACTGACATGTCTGAATACACACACGGTGAGTGGAGCACATCAAGGTGCTCTCAAGACAGTTTCACAAATTTCACAGGTAAATGCATATGCAGCAAAATCTTAAAGGGACAGTTCACCCTAAAATCAAAACTACATATTTTTCCTCTTACCTGTAGTGCTGTTATCAGCGTAGATGGTTTTGGTGTGAGTTGCAGAGTGTTGGAGATATCAGCTGTAGAGATGTCTGCCTTCTCTTGGATATAAAGGAACTTGATGGTACTCGGGTTGTGGTGCCACAGGGTCTGGATTTCTCCTCACACATTAGTTCAAGGTCCACACAGTTTAATACATTCAGCATCATGTTTGCATTTGGCCATGTTGTCAAGCTAAGTTGCTGTCTCTGTCAAGTAGTTGTCCATTAGTCGCTCACTCTACATCAGGGCACTGCACTTCAAAATAAAAGCTCTGTGCCGAAAAATTCACTGTATTTGAAAATAAAATGTGTTTTTTACAACCTTGACAAGTTTGTGAGTCACTTACAGTCCGTTCACATTGGATTTGCGACCCACTTTTGGACCGCGACCCACCGGTTGGGAACCGCTGATCTAAATTGGCAAATAGCACTATAGGTAAGAGGAAAAATACATTTGTTTTTTTTATTTGGGGTGAACTGTCCCTTTAACTGTACATCAGATATGCCCATGCAGGTATGATAAACATGAATTAAGAAACCCTGGATCAGAAACAAACACGGCACCAAGTTCCAGAAACATCCATAACCTGCATAATTTAGAAATTAGTAACTACGTAATGTACGTTTTCTGGTCTCACTTTTTTTTTAAGACCTGCTGATGTCAAAGTCCCTTTACCTTTAATGCTGGGAATTCAACATTAATACGATAATATCCACTGTTTAGCTAACACAAAGTCTTCGTTTGTGTTGTGTCCAGTCTCTGACATAATACAAAGCTATCTAAAAAAGTCACAGCATACACTTGTGTTTATTTTTCAGAGTGTTTATTTTTCCAATGTTGAAATCTAGTTATTTTCAAGAATACAAAATAATCAGTGTACTACTATAATGCATGTAATGGCTGACTCTGACTTCTTTTTAAATGAACTGAAATTACTGACCTGTTTGTATTTATCCATCATTCATTCACACTATGAAAAGAAAAACCTAAACAACTGGTGGTCTAGACTCAGTGAGACAGTTCTACTAATCTACAAATTATTAGTGAGTTTGACGAGAGTAACATCAGTTTTGTTTTAATATAGTTTGACAAGACAGACCTCAGAGAATTAACCTTTTTTTTGTATATGCCACGATAAGGGAAGTTGTTTCACTGCTATTTCCAACTTTATTTGTATTAGTACAGAGAACTGCTACAGAAGGCCCGTGTGTGTGTGTGTGTGTGCGTGTGTGTGTGTGTGTGTGTGTATGCAACTACTGCAGGTCCAACACTAAGCAGCACATGATACCCAAGGCTAGCAGGCCATCACGTTTGGGTTTAATGGATCATGTATCAACATAACAGCGCTTTCACTGCAGCACACAGGTAAATGATGCAATAATAAGGCAGAGGAACAGACACATCTTGGTGAGAGTCTTGAAAGCAACTGCTAAAGGGAAACGTGGAGCTGCAGCGTATCCTGAATAATTTTATTATTCCTAAAATGGATCTAGTTACAATTCTGTATAAGATACCTTGTCATGGTGCACGTCACACAAGTATTGTACACGTACAAAACACCATTCTCAGGAAGGCAATGGTGAGGTGATGAGAAGTGGTTGGTAATGGGAAGAGAGGTCGCTGGAAGCTGCTGTCAGCGGGTGTAAATACTGTGGATCAGATCATGCACTGTAACCTGCAGTTAGAAAGGCACCTGCTGTATTTCACTCCCACGTTTCTTCACAAGGCTGAAAATAATCACATTCCTCAGGGAGGATATCCATCTGAAATCTTGTATCATCAGTTCAACCAATCCTAACATTAACACTGATACCTTAAGTACTTGTGACGCACTGTCAGTGGGGGACTTCCTGTCGAGTGATTTCACTCTGTTTATGATACAACCTAATTGCTGAACTTAGCAGAAGAATCCATCCCTATCCCTCTGAATATATGTTACAACTTCCCAACTTCCCAGTGCAGTGAGCATGAGAAAACATGACCAGGAAAATAAATAAATAAAATAATAGTGTGAATGAATGTGAATGTTTGTGAGAAGAAACAAAGTTTTGGAAAATAAAGAAGAAACGTGACTTTAATTGCTTGTAGGTAACATTTTCATTTCAGCAAGCTGTATGTCAGGAATTACACGTGCACACACATACACATACACACACGCACAAACACACTCATCCTTGCACACGCACACAGAGAAACAGTCATGAGGATGAATACGCAATCAGAAAAAGTACATGTGCTGACACATGCATCTTTAATTGCCAGTTTGATGCTGCCATGAGTAATGGTGACCCCTGTTTTTACCTCAACAACTGACCTCCCTCTTCTCAGGCGAGTAGCTGTCGGTGTGGGAACTTCCCACTCCTGGTCTTAGTACCTCATTTGGACTACATCTCTCAACAATCTAAGACACTTCTTGAGTCATTGGTACATATTAAAAACAGTGAGTACTTCCAAGGATGGTCACATACGACAAGCTGTGTCACTGAATCTTTCCGCCTCTGACATCAGCAGCAAGAGTCTCATCCAGGATTCATACACCTTGATTTCACCTTAAGTTTTAACCCCATCCCCAACCTCCAATCCCCATAACGTAGATACAGTAAGAGTATAAAGTACCATGCGTGATCCTCGTCATTGTCCGTTTAAGTAACCACCCTTCCCTTCCCCAGTCTCTGGAGCTCCGTTCTCTGGAGCTGTGAGCACAGACTGCTGGGTAAGACATCTGAGTGACAGCCTGCAACTCTGGGAGCTTTTCTTTAAGTCCTTGTCCATCAGTGTTTACTGGGTTTTGGGTTTGGCGCCACCAGGAGTTGGGTCAGGAGGAGGGCCACCACCATGGGCAAGTCTTTGAAAGCTGTGGAAGAGAAATATAACAGAAGGTAAGACTTACACAGGTGAACAAATTTAGGGTCTGTAGTACCTACATTGTGACTCCAAGTACTTATAGCCCTGTTTACACCGAGCAGTATGGTACAGTTCAGTTTGGCACACTTTTTTTCCATTTCCACTTTTAAAAGTTGTGGATGGTACCAATGGAACCGTTCCATACGTCCCCATTTTTGGTCCCCCCTCTGTTGGGGTACCTAGCACACAGATCTGGTACTAAAAGGTGGAGCTGTGAACACTGCAGTCTGTTGATTGGTCAGTAGAAACCCCACCCACATTTAAGGGTACTGTTTGCAGTGGAAATGCTGGGGTCTAGGTACCATGTCTGAAGGGTTACTTTTGGTTCCAAAGGTACTATACTGAAAGTGTTTGGTGGAAACAGGGCTTGTGTGTACATCAATTTCATTAACAGTACACTTAACCCACATGTATCTTAATCCTGGACAGAACCTTAAAGATATATTATGCAGCATTTTCTTAGAAAACAATGTATAGATTAGACTCATACAGTAATTCCTCTCAATCATCACTTATGAACCATCAAAAGTGGGTGGCGGTGTATTTTTCTGCAGAGACTCTGCCCTCTGCCTGTATTTTTTTATTGTCTGTGTTCAGGATGTTTATGGACATGTTCCCCCACAGCACTCAGGTGAGGTTGGGGCTTTATAAAAGACACAGAGATGAAAAAATACAAATATAGTCAGGTAAAACACAGAATGAGAGTGAATCCGGGGTTGCCTTTTTCCTTTCACTTTCACTGGCAAGAGTTTTTATAAACCATAACTGACAATCCTGCATAATAAACCTTTAACATCAGTCAAGCAGTCAAGCAGTAACTGCTTCAGTAGCAAAATACCAGTGTTGATGGCAACATTTTGCCAGAAGGTGGCACCATACTCACGTGTCCTTGACGTTGTCAATGTTGGCCTGGATTTTTGCAATGAACGCTACCACCTGCTCCTGTTAAATAACAGAAACACAGAGAAATGCATGTTTAGATATGAAATAAAGTGACAGACAGTATAAAGAATTAATTAAGTGTTATTACCTGGCGTTGTCTGTAGAAAAGTGGCAGAGAAAAGAGAGCGATCACACCTGGAGAGGGAAGAAGACAAAAGCAGAGTAGTTAACACAGCAGTCATATAGCCTGTTAATAGATTCTAAATTTCAAATGGTGATATCTGTGTCTTACTGATGATGAGCAGAGTAAGGCCATTGCACAGCTCTCCCAGGTACGTCACAAGGTACATCAGAACCAGGAACTACAATCAGGAGAAAGGTAAATTAGTTTAAATCCCATTCATGACAGTAAATCATGCTTCAGTACGGCATAATTCCCTGCAGAAGGATCCATACTGACATCATTTTCTCCCTGATGAAGAAATGAAAGAGCTCCAAGTATGGGACTCCCAATATGGGTCTCTGTGTGTCCCCTTATATCTCACAGTGTCACAGCACTGTGTATGGGATCCAGTGCTGCCCTGATATGGGACACCCCTGTCTCAGATGGAAAGGGAATCCAGCTTAACCCAGGGCGTCTCTGCGTACCTCCTCCTGTGTGTCATGTCACATACCGGCCAGGTCAGGGTTGAGACTGGTAGGTGCAGGGACTTAGGGGGCTCAGTCAGCTCACACTGACTCAACATTTACTGCAAATGTGTAAAGTCTGTCTGGTCACAAACTGCTGCTGTTAATTACTGAAATGACATAATGATGTCGGGGACCATTTCAACTGGTTGCTGACATTTGATGTGCTATAATTTATATGGACATTTCATACTTAACATACTGTAACAATGATGTGCAGTGAATGCTGTGTCAGTAGCACCTGTCCTAATTTGTCACGTCACATTAAGTAATTTGTTATTTTTTAATTTATTATGGAAGGTTTCTTTGCAGGTTTTCCTGTAAGATTTTTACCACTCACACTGTCAACTGAGAAAGTATTTTTTTTTATAATTATCAACAGGAGTAAACCTTCAAATATTTCTATAGTGACTGCAGTGTATGTACTTGGCATCATTGTATACGTTCTATGGGGTTTGCATTTAACGCTTTTGTTCAATTTGACGTTAGGTTTGTTGACTTCAATATGTAGACATGTAGAACCACAGATGGAACAAGCTATACTATGATCACTAGCTGCCGTGCTTTAACTTGAAGGGCCCTGTCTTTACACCAGATGCAAAGTGGTGCACAGTGCAGCACAACTGTCACTGCTAGTTTCAGACTGACACAGTCGTCTCTTTCACAGCCAGCGCCCACGAGTTTAAGTAGCAAATGTACTTGCGCCCATCTGTGTGCCATGGGCATAAGGGCTTAAAGGTCCAATGCGTAGGATCTAGGCGGACAGATTGGTAGGAATGGAATATAATACCCATAATTATGTTTTCATCAGTGTATAATCATGAAGAATCGTGTTTTTGTTACCATAGAATGAGCTGTTTATATCTACATATGGAGTGGGTCCTCCTCCATGGGGTCCGCCATGTTGTTTCTACAGTAGCCCAGAACGGACAAACCAAACACTGGCTCTAGACAGGGCCATTTGCCAATGATTGGCTGAATTCATGTTAAGTTTAAAACACCCCTATGATTAATTAAGGGACTAAATACAACCCCTTTGCCCCTTGTGCCATACTTTGCACCTAAATTATGTGCCATTAAACTAGCAAAAGTGGACGCACAAACTCACTCGCATCATACACTCTAGACCATCTATTATAGATCATTTGAATAGGGCCCTAAGTCATCTAAGCACACTTTAAAGATTTGCAACGAAACAAAGTAAAAAGCCGAGAATGTATAAAGACTGTGGCAACATACTTCAGGTGATGACAAGCGATACTGACAGATTTGTTTACATGTAGAGTTGATAAAGTCAATGCTTTGGCTCTGCCAGCGAGAGAGGCATAGCCTACCCAGAGGCCGTTAAAAAGCACAGATGAGAAAGGCAAGGCAGACTGCTTCTTTTTTATGCTGTTAGTACCAATTCAAATTAATTTAAAAGGATTTTTCCAAAGGGACCGATTGCTTTCCACATGATTACCAAAAATATGTCATTGGGGCTGACAGTTGCCGTCAGTGATATTGCCCTAATTTAGGAGCGGTCTTCAGCTCTGAGCTGGCATAATGAGAGAGACGGTTGGCATGGTAATGCCGTCATCTCCAGTGATGGAGGGTGCTTGGGATGATGAAAAATAATGGAGAAAAAATGAAAGAACGTAGAGTCAGACTGACCTGTCTGGGTTAATGAGGAGGAGAGGTTCAAACAGGGGGAGACATATCTTTGAGGACAGGTTATTAGGAGTTTTAATGAGAGTCTGAACATTCTGCACACACACACACACGCACACACACACACACACACACACACACACACACACACACAAGACTAACTTAATATACCAGCTAAACTCACCTTGATGGACTCAACGAGGTTTCTAACAAAAAAGAGTCCCTTCAGAGAGTCGAGAGCAGACAGAACCATGACGATGGCTTTCTGCATATAACCATCAGCCTCCTCTCCACTGAAACTGATGTCCAGGCCCAGGTATGACCTGAGAGACAATGAGACAACAACAGAAGATATGAGATGCATTATAAAGGAGGCTGAAAATCATTACTGACGTACTGATGACAAACAGAAACATCATCCATCCTGTGCTTCATGTTCTTTGGCTGCAATCCTTCAAGCCCACATATAAATATCCCCCTGTCAAAGCTTTTCAATTTGCTGTGTCACCACTCACCATTGAGCTTTAATAATTAATATAATCTATGCAGCTGTCACATCATACCTAGGAAGGGGTGTCACTGATCCATAATTGGTGAAAGTGCTTATGTTGGCTATTTATCACAGAAAACTATACAGAAAACTGTTATTATTCACCACTTTCCATGCCTATAGAAAAAGATTCTGTTGCACTGGAAATCTCCTAAGCTACAGAACATGTCTTGATGGATGAGTGATGCTCCACTTAAGTCTTGAAAAGATTAAATACACACTTAGGACATCCAGGGATTATTTTACTCCACCTGGAACAGTGTTATGTCTTACCTCAACGAAACTAAAATCCCTTCCTGATGACCTATGAGTGTGAAACGCTCAGTGATGGCATGCGGTGACACACAATCTTGTCATAAATTTTTCACTTATTATCTCTGACACCTAATGCAGGACATAACTCTCCAGCTTTCATGTTCTTTTTGTTAAATTACTTGCTATTTCTATTATCATTATTGTTGTTCTTATTTATCTAATTACATTTATTTTGGTTTGGGATACCCTGGGATTAGGCGGGATGGGATGGATTGTATCTATTGTCTCTGAAAAATTATATATGACTGTCATTTATACTTTAGTTTTGATAAAAAGGTTAAAAATGCAGTAAAACACATATTTGCATAAGAGCACACAATGACACAGCATGTTGCTTTTTACTACAAGCCTGATTTAACTACCTGAACCTGGTATCCCACCATTTAATAACCATAACTGGAGCTACTAAATATTTATTTACTGGGTGTAAGCACAGTATTTTATAGGTGAATTTTAGAATGCAGGAAGTCTGCTTCATCCAAGAAAGAAAATAAAAATTTGAGAGGATAGGCTCGGGGCCAAATCAACTCAGGCGCTTGTTTTGGAAAACACTCATGCACTGTGACTGAATGGGGTTAATCCGCCTCTGTGTGTTGTGTAATTTCTCTTTTCTCTGTCTTGACCACTCTCTTTATTCTTTTTGGAGAAGCTGGATGAAATGTCCACTGACCTTAAAGAATAAATAAAAGCATAGCATCTTACTTGAAGGGGTGCTCTCCGTCACCCCAGTTCAGGATGTAGAGGACTTGGTAGTAGATGCGCACAGAGATGGTGAAGCACATGACAGCCAGTGAGACTGTGGAGATGACGGTGATGATGCTGAGCTGGAACAGGGACAGCAGGCCGACCACTAAGCCCGTTAGGATCATGCCTGTTCGCTCTGTGTCCTTCCAGTAGATCAGGTCCATTACTGAAAAACAAGAGGAGCGGAGGATGTTAAAGGAAGGGGAAGAGAAGAGAAAGGTTATGACAGGAAGGTGAAGAGGGTGATGTGATATAAACAATGTACAGGTAGCTGTTGAGACAGAATACACTGATAGAATAGACTGATTAAATTTATAGAAACATATTTACATGGCTGGTTTGTACAATTCAAACAGATATTTTCTAGCTGCACACAGCTGACATCATTGTGAGTTACTGCTTCCTTCCTGGTTTTAACAGAGCAGCTGACAGCAACATCAATCATCTTCCAGCCCTTAGACATGTTTTCATTTTTCAGGGGCCTACTGAGAGTAAAAGTGTCAGGAAGATGCAATCGTTCTGACACAGGGATAGGAGGGGAGGAAGTGGAAGAGAGGCTAGAGAAGTGGACAGGACGGGGGCCATGAAGCAGAAAAGGATTTCCAGCCTCCAGCATGAGAGGACACACACAGCAGCTTCGAGGACACATCAGGCTCCGGCTCCTGCTCCGGCTAAATTTAGCCCTCAGATGAAAGAGGGAAGCGAGTGCTCGAGGAGAATTTAAATGCAGCCTTTCACAGCACCTGCTGACAGACATCAGGCAGTCAGCAGCCCCCTTGTCCACACCCTGTTGGTGTCCCGCTTTGTCACCCAGCAACAGCTGCCCTGGATACTGTGGCGTCTGTAGAGTCATGACAACTTCAGTATGTACAGTGGAATACGTGATTTCAAACAACACGTTTCTCTTTACATAACTTTACCTTTATGTGTGATGCGTCACAAAAGTGTGTCAGTGATGTGTAATTACAGGGTTGGTGTTATGGTGCAGCAGCGCTGTCAGACAGGCACGACTCTTTGTGCCTGTCATTCAGTGAAACGCTAAGCCTCAGCATTAGAATAAAGGGAAGCCTCTTTGAATAGAGTGCACTGACAGCAGGTGGGTTATTTATAAGCATCACTGCACAATATTAATACCCATGATGCTCCTGGAACACACCTGTCCAACATGTTTGTTTGTGTCGCTGTCATTCTGGGACAGAGCTGCTCAGCACAGACAGTGACTAATTAAATAAGAACAACAGAAAGAAACTCATACCGGAGTACTGAAAGCTTCTGAAGACAATGTCTATAGAAAGCACCTATGCATCCGCACTACAGGAGGCATGACATTCTCATTATGATGGGTTGCCGTTTAACGAGCTGTACATCTACATAGGGAACAGAACCTCGTCCATGTCTGTCATGATGCACTGTCATGTTTCAACAGGAGCCCAGAACAGACAAACCAAACACTGGCTCTAGAAAGGGATATCTGCGGTTTCGCAGTAGTCACTGTAGTTAGCAGCCTCTCTGCAGCATACAGGGTCAGAAAAGAGATTTTTTTAGTGTGAAACTGCTTTATTGGTTTAAATGACTGGGTCAGTTTGTTTTGGAGAGGAGGAAACCTCCTGAACATTTGGATCTTAAGTTATCAGAGAAAAAAGTTAAACACACATTAGCTGGTGCTGGGCTAGCAGCCTGTCTCGGTGAGCCAATGAGCATCAGAGAAAGATTGATTTGTAATGTGAAACTGCTTTATTCCGGATTTTTTTTTTACTGGTTTTAATCACCTGGACCGTTTTTGTTTTGGAGAGGAGAAGAACTCTGTGGATAATTACTTATCTCCTGAAAAGAAACCTCCTGAACAAAGACCACTGAAGGAATCCTAAGCAGAAGTTCGTGCTTGGCACATGGGAGAAGTTTCAGCTGGTTGTAATATATAGTCCTCACCACTAGATGCCAGTAAACTGCTTCTTTAAGGCACATTTATGCTAAACACAGACACAGGACGGAGCCTTTTGTCCTCTGTTACTCAATATTTGTGGATGTCTTCTGAAAGCTAACGTATAGGGACAGAGCGTAGCATGCTTTAGGCAAAACATGACCGAAGGATACAACAAAGATATTTAAAAAGTGGCGGTATGAAACAAATCAGTAATATTTCCGATACAGTGTGTTGCAATATATTTAATGGCCTCAAAGACCACCACCGTCTACAACACATTGATGTTGTTAAAAGGTACATTATTACGACATCCTCCACCATCGCCACGTTTGTTATTGTCAGAAACTTTTGACTCCGCCCTCTAGTGCTATCTAGTGGATGCATCTATGCCAACATAAAGGATGCATGGGTATGTGGGTGGTGACAATCACAAGGTTTGTAACAAATGTATCTTTTTCTGTACATAAAGGGAGTATAAATGAGCCGTTGGGGGGACTTAAAGCTTCCTTATTCTTTATACCGCCACTATTAATTCACCCCAACTAAGCCTGTTGTACCAGCATTAATATACTTCAAGTGGACTTCATGTGCAGCTGTAGAGTCAGCAGCTGCGATGACTCAGTAATCGATGAGTAGTAATTACCTCCAATCAGATGGGACATTATTTGAACCACAATCATGCAACCCAAACCAGCAGAATTTATCTTTGTGTACTTATCCTAAGGGACCCTTATTATATAAATAAGCATAAAAGGAAATCAATCAATTAACCAACTAGAGCAGAAATCACATGGCTCACGTATACTTAATGTCAACGCAGCCTGACGTCATCTCATTTCAACATCCACATCCTTTGTATTTGACCCAGTTCGTGCCACCTAAACCACATGTGTCCAGGAAATCTCACACTGTAGTACTACACACTGAAGTGTCTCTGCTCATGCCAGCTCCTCACCCTAAAGCGGAAACACTAAAATGTAAGAGTACCCAGCTGGCAAATTAACTTATCTGCCAAAAGCATACCACAACAGGACAGTTTACACTAATTTGAATGGTGACTGCTAATTTAAATGACGGCTACTGATATGGAGACTACCCTGCTACATCTGAACAGCTCATCAGTGAAAAGCCAAGCACACCTCCAGAGACTCTGCTTGTAAAATGATCAAAGAGAAGCAAGAAATCCGCTCAAATCCCACCTTCAGTCCCGTGATGGTCCAGCCTCTCACCACTACACCACAGTCACAGACAATCCAATACTAAAGACTAGAAAAGGTTTCTACCCCTTCACAATTGAGACTATTGCTATCCTCTGCCTTCCCTCTGAAAGGAAACACTATCTACAGCAGATACCTGTCAGCTGACACTGTAAGCAAAATCATCATCTAGGATCTCAAATTATCTTCATTTCGCTTCGAGCCTGTGTTCTCACCTTTACTGGCCATGTTGGCTGCCGCTCCAGTGCTTCTCTCACACCCTCTGTCCCTCACTGTGTCCCCCTCGCTCCTCTGAGCTGTTTTTGGCCACCCCCTGCTCGCTCAGCAGTCCAAAGGCCTGGCAGCCCAAAAATAATCTTGTTCACAGCACCGCCCACCTCCCATCAAGACTCCAAGAGCTTCGCACAGAAAGAGATGATTCACGGCAATCACACGATACTCTCAAAATCACTGGATCTTCCTCCTTAGTGCAAAAGTTCACTCTGAAGCAGAAGGAATTTAAGGTATTCACTTGATCCCAGATAAAATTATATCGAGTTGTGTTCATACTCATGTGTCATCTAACACCTGTAACACGAGAACCAGGGTTTATTTTCTGTTATGTCACCAAGCCAGACCTTTCTGTGCCGCCACTATAGATAACAAATAGACGCAATGATTTTCTGGGGATGAATTCACTCCATAGGTGAGAATTGTAAATGTGGTTAAAAACAAATCTTGTTTGATTGTAAAATCTCTGAGGAGAAGGTCAGTATGCCTGGTGACAAACTGCCTGATAATCTGACAGAATTTCACGTCAGTGTGTGATTCATCTATTTGAGATGCGGAGTGATTCAGCAGTCTGATTTGGACAAGACTCATGCTGCGTTCACACGGAATCAGACTGACGGCAATGTCAAACCGGATGTCATTTTAGTGGACAAGAGCAGGATTGTAAAATTGGGGGATGCCAGCAGAGAACACCAGCAACAGTAACAGTGGACGGCATTGTGTTCAACTTTTTGCCGTCGTCAACGACAGAGATTACAACTGAATGTTACATAGCTCCTTCACACAAGGAGAAAACACAGGCAATCTGGACTATTACTGGACAATACCAGAATATTCTCATCACCATCGCAACACATCATCATGCATGTTAAAATGTTTTGAGTGGTTTAGTTATTTTCGATACTTTACACACCTTTTTCACTTAATAAAAGCAGCTTTTCAAATGTTTAATGTTGTCTAAACACAATCAGCTGCACAAGCTCTTCACCTTTATAACAAGGGTCCTGAAATTGGCAGGCTTTTTATATATGACAGTTACTCAGTGCTGGAGAAGGTGCCAAAAAAGCATCCAGGTTTATATGCAGCCCTCAAAGTTATAGTTATAAAACCAAGAGCAATGTGAGGCTTCAATAGATGCACCATGTGTGCTATTTATTCAGGAAACCTTAAACTCTGTCATCAGCCTGACCACACATTCATCAACGGTCTGAGGGTTCACCGCCCCTCCACATCCACTAAAATAAGACTGAGCTCTCCCCTGACTGACTGTCCACTTAAAATACCTCCATGCTGCAGGATAGGACGTTATCTCTTGCTTTCTCTTTCTACCTTTCTCTTTCTCTGTCTCAAACACTCGTAAATAACCAACAGATTCCCATAAATCTGCATATGAAGACACACACCTGATGTTTTTCTGTGTGTGTGTTTGAAACAGTGATACACTCTGACATCAGCAGTGTTGGTGTGCGAGTCCAAAAAGTCAGCCAATGCCAAGAATGCCATCCCCACAATTAGCCAATCATTCCCGCAATACCCAGGAGAGGGTTACTATGGAGACACAATGAACAGGCAGGACTTCCGGGGGAGGGGGTCTATCTTTGTCTGCCTGCTCTCGGAGGTCCAGAGCGAAATCTGAGATTTTCCTTATTTAAAGTATCGACTCAGGAGCTGAGGGAGAGGATCTCGCTCATCATCAAGACAGAGACAGAGAGGTGGGAGGGAGGGAGAGAGGGAGGAAGGACAGACACACATGTGAATCTTGTACCTGCTATGTGAGTGCATACTGTCGGGTCCTCTGATAGGTTAAGTGCTGAAAACCAGTGATCGCTGACCAGCTGTTCCTGAGAGTTTCGACCAATAGCAGCTGGCGACGAGGATGCCGGGCCTCTGGGTCGCACAGATGTAAGGAGCTTGACTGAAATGCTCTCCCTGGTGACGGGAGACTCTGGCTCAGGGGTCGGTGAGGCTGCTGCTGCCAGGAAACAAAAGATGATGTCACTATCATGATGACATCATTGCACATGCTCAGCTTGAGCTAAAACTACCTGACAAAACTACATTTTTAAAACCACAGTGTGCCACAGTATTTGGACGGCAACATTTGTGTTTTGGTTACAGATTTAGGTCAAGACTTTTTCCATATTTACAACTTTTACACAAACTTTTCAGGAAATAGCAATCTGGGAAATAAAATCAAACATTACTGGCAATCTATCATGTCTGTAGCAGGTGTCTGACAGTTTCTGGCTGATTTGATATTGTAAATCTTTTGTTTTGTTTTAAATTTTCACCATTTTAAAGAACTACATATTGCTGTGGAGCAATTTAGACATGAAACTGTCCATAAAATGTCCAGAGTCTGGTGATGCTTCGGTCAGCATTTCTGGCAACACATTAAAAGTGCCTTTTAGGAGTGAAATAATTTGTCCAAATAAATTCTGTCACTCTAAAAAGGCTGGTGATAAATACATTGGGCTTGTTTTATTCTCATTATACAGCTAAAATAACCTAAAATGAAAGCTGTCTGCACCTAATATTGATCAGCGAATCATTTCATGTCAACATGAATGAAGAAAAACTGGACTGAAAAAAAATGTGGCCTTCTTATAAATGTAAACTTTTCCAAAAATCACACGTCATATGCCTGGTGTGACACAGGCTGGTACAGGAAGTGGAAAATATAACCACTCTGATGATATGTGACCTGAATATCTATCACATTCTCACAAAAACATTATAAAATGCCACCTGATCCTCTTCCTAACAGAGGTCACGATTCACTATGCAGTCATGTCTTGTCATAACGTCTGCCTCTGTGCCACATCACATCAAGTCTGCCTCAAGAAAAGACATTTAAATTCTTCAGAGGTCAGACTTTATAATCAGCTTCTGATATTCATTATCGCAGACAGCAGGTTGGAATTAGAAAGAATTAGCAGACGATCACTCTCCCATTATTTGGTGAAGTGAAAACCAGACGTAAATCTGGGAAGCATCCTCTGAAGTACCTGTCAAAGCAACAGATGAGCTGTTGGGTATGTGATGTGGATTGGAGACAGAGAGAGGGGGGTCTCTCTCAATCTGGCTCTGTAACTTTGATTTGAGCTGGGAGATGATGCTGGGCCATCACAAGCATTCAAAGACACTGCATCTTTCAGTCTTCCATTACACAAAATTAAACAACCTCTTCACACATTCCTACTGTTTCTCACCCTGATGTATCGGTGAGGGGCTTTGATGCTGGGAAGACTGGGAGGGATGCTGGGCAATCTGGGTCAGACTGCTCGGAGACTCCTCTCTTTGGATTCCTGCGTCTCTCTCCTGAGTTTCTGGGTCCAGATTTTGGGGAGAGGGCTGAATTGTAATAGTCTCAGTTTGTCTGTGCTGCTCTCTCCTCTCTGCTGCCTCAGCCCTCTCTTGCTCTCTCCTTTCTTCCTCTTCTTCCTCTTGATTGACAAAGGCCTGAGGGTCCCAGTCTACATCGGGGGAGTCCAGCAGCGTTTCCAGGGTGTCCGTGCGGATCAAAGGGGTGCGACTTCCCCGAGATCCGCCCCTGCGTCTGTCACGGATGTGTCTCGAGGCTCCCACCGCTTCGGCCTCAGCGATGGCGATGTAAGAGAAAGTCAGCTCGTAGGAGTGCTGGCGCGGCGTGCCCCAAATGGACGGGGATGAAGCCAGTCCCTCGTCATCATCTGGATCTCCATCTCCCCCCACGTCGTCGTCAGACCACTCCCTGGCTGTTTGCAGCTCGCACATCTCGGACTCCTCGTTTCCGCCTGAATGGAGACAAAAATAAAAAAATGTGGTCACTGTAACACACAGAGAGACTAAATATAGACAAACAATACACACTCTGAGCAGAGCAATTTATAACACTTAGCCGTTTATTAAATTATAGAGACTGCTGCTAAGAGTGTGTATATTAGTGTCAGTCACAGAGAGTGATTTTCTCTTTAATAAATAGCTCTGCCAGATGAAAGCAGCCAGGTGTGTCATTTGATGCCTGGGAGAAAAAGGTGTGACATCTAAAGTGAATGAAACCCTCTTTGATAAGTGCATAAACATCTCTCCTTTCCAAAATGTGGCTGTGATCAAACTGTATCTCTGTGTCTACCCCTGCTGGTGTTTTAGAGGTGAGAGAGATATTCAGATGTTTTCCTCTAATGTTAAGTTCAAAAGAAAAGGATTCAGGAAGGAGGAATCTCTCATTCTTATAAATATTGTGAGACAGAATGTGTGTCAGACGTCTGCTTCATACCATCGGTGCATGGAGGAGTTGAGTCCGGAGTGGATGCCACAGAGCCATATTCCTCTGGAAGAGAACAGACACAATTTTACATAAATCTAAACATGTCGTAGCAAAAGACTGTCAGAAATATAAATGTGTTGTTGCTGTTTTTACATGCTGTTAACCAGAGGTGGGACCATGTCATTGTTTTGCAAGTCTTCGCACTCAAGTCCTAAGCTAAGACAGGTGAGTTCTGAAACAAGTCCCAGGTCCTAAACTTTGAGTTTTGGGTACTAAACAAATCATAATGTGCTCCTCACCAAATGTAATGCTCTTTTAACAACAGAATAACAGTATACTGAATATACAAAAGCTAAGTTGTTTGAAGTTTGTTGGAAGTTGTTGTGTCTGTAATTTCCAACCGGATATTTTGCATACTCTAATTTGTTTTTTGTTGACCACTGTAGTTTTTGCATGTGAACAAAGTTATCTTTGGTATATTTTTTTGCTCCAAATGGTGCTCAGTTATGCAACAGTTCAAACGAAATGGATGTGGCGAATAAAGTATCAACTCACTGGGAATGAATAGTCATAGTTGATTCAAGAAATTAAAGGAAACCAATTAATTTGTGTCACACTATTTAAATAACATACTCAAGGCTCGGGTCCTGGGAAGTCACGAGTCATTGGTGTTTACGTCCAAGTCAAATTGCAACTCGAGTCCATACCTCTGCTTAAACCACCTCACATTCATCTTACCAGTTTACCTCTCCAAACATTCAACACAGGTGTGCATGAACATGAAATGACTAATGCCACAGAAGCCCCGACAAACACTGCAGTGCTTTGAGTCATATTTTAAAGTTTGCACAGTGAACTTTGCTTTATGTGATTCAAAAACACAGACACTCTGCATACTGTAGGTCAGTGAATACAGACTTATGTCCTCACAGAGCTAAACTGGCAGCAGTAAAGGCCTTCACTACACTAGTCAGCCAGCATGACATTAGCTAATAAATCAGTCCAGGCAGAGCAACGAATGCACCACGCTCTCTTCTACGCATGTACGAACATGTGCAAATACTCATACACTACTTTAATTCTATTGTAAGAATATCAGGTGTGGCAGAAAGATAAAATAAAACACAGATATGATAGCTTAGCAGAAGCTTTTAGGGAAGAAATAACTTGGATTCTTGGCATGCCTGCCTGCAAAGCCTCCTCGTACATAACCACATAAACATCTGTAAATCAACTGGAGGCAGCGACAACAGAATAGGTCTCCCTCTGCACCGCATCCGTCCATTCAGCCATGTGTTTATTAAAGGTAGGAGAGAGGAATAGAGAGCAGGCAGGGAGGGGAGAGGGGCTGAGCTAACACATACGATGCTTACAGCAGTTAGCAAAAAAAAGATGCTGAGCTGGAACACAACGATGGCACAGTGAGATAAACATATGAAGACCTCCTGCGAGGAAAACACAGATGGAAACAGCAGAACAAAAGCAGACTCACGGCAGTGGGAGAATCCTAAAACCTGGCCCATACTCCATCAAGGCATCGCTGGGCCCATCCAGTCTGGAAGCCCCCCCCCCTCCTCTGCTGCCGGCACTCACGTCCTGTGGATATACTCTCTCTCCTCCTCCTCCTCCTCCTCCTCCTCCTCCCTCTGGTTCTTGGTCGTCTGCTGAGCAGCTTCCTCACTCTCCTGCCTCCCGCTGCTGTCACTCAGCAGCCCCGCCCTGCCTGCCTCCCTCCACCATGCTCTCTCCTCTCGTCATCTCCTCTTGCATCGCTTTGACTGCAGCTGTAGTGAGGTACGCTAGAGAAGCAGGAGTGTGTCCCTGAGTCAGTCTGAGTCGGCTGTCATCCCCCATTCATAGCTTATCGGTGTGTCTCTCCCTCATCATGTGATTTCATCTCAGGATCTCATAGGGGCAGGCTGCAAGAGAAGGAGTAACAAGTCATTAATAATGTATAACATGAGCATATACATAACCTACACAGAGAAGGATGCATGTGAAACCGGCAGGAAAGGCTGAAGCCACAGTCAGGTTCAAAGCTTACCAGCATGTAAGGTTTATCAGCTTTATTGTGTTTAATTAAGCATCACATTCCAGTTTCACACAGGCTGTAAGAAATTAGTATTTAACTATAAAAACAAACCACAGCTAAATTAATCATAAAAGCTGCAGTATAAATAATGTACAGACTAAAAGCTTCTTTTTTTCTACAATGGGAAGTGAGGCCTGTGCAGCAGTGAAAAGCAGGGGGCAGCAGTGTGTAGCTGTGACGGATGCTGTTTCAAACTGTTTGCATCATGATTAATGGAGAAGGGTTAGAGGAGCAAATGAAGGAACATGTGGCCTTTTCACTTTGACTTATATATAAAAAAACACCAAGAGTTTTTTAAAGAGACAGAATGTAACTTTTGGAGAAAGAAATAAAAGATATAAAGAAATAAAAAGTGAGTTAAAGCTGTAGTTGACTTTTATAAGAAATAACTTTTTTCATATTTTCTGAAAGTGCCACTTAATTCATCCATCCACCCATTTTCATCCACTTATCTAGGGCCGGGTTGTGGGGGCAGCAGGCCAAGCAAAGCACCCCAGACGTCCCTCTCCCCAGCAACACTTTCCAGCTCCTCCTGGGGGACCCTGGGGCGTTCCCAGGCCAGATGAGATATGTAATCCCTTCAGCGTGTTCTGGGTCTGCCCCAAGGCCTCCTACCAGTAAAACATGCCTAAAACACCTCTAACAGGAGGCACCCAGGATGCATCTTGATCAGATGCCTGAACCACCTCAACTGACCCCTTTCGACGCAAAGGAGCAGCGGCTCTACTCCGAGCTCCCTCCAGATGTCTGAGCTCCTTCCCCTATCTCTGAGGCTGAGCCCAGCCACCCCACAGAGGAAACTCATTTCGACCGCTTGTATCTGCGACCTCATTCTTTCGGTCGCTACCCAAACCTCATGACCATAAGTGAGGGTTAGGATGGAGCAGTAAATCGAAAGCTTCGCCTTCTGGCTCAGCTCCCTTTTCACCATGACGCTCAGCCGCAGCACCCGCATCACTGCAGAAGCCGTACCAAACTGCCGATCCATCTCACGCTCCATTCTACTCTTACTCGTGAACAAGACCCCGAGATACTTCAACTCCTTCACTTGAGGCAGTAACTCATTCAAACAACACTAAATGAGACAGATCATCAGTGAAAAAAAAAAAAAATCATATTTCTCTGCCTGGTCTATTCATGGATGTATAAAGAGAACTGGCCACAACATTAGAGGCGGGGCCACGCTTATTACTACAAAAGTTGCTCAGTAGCGCATGAAGTGCATGGAATTACCCAGATCTTCCAAATCGTGGGGTCCACAGTGCAGGCACACTAGAAACTTACATCAGCCGAGCAGCTTATTTTCGATATAGCGCTACACTAACTTGAATGGGGACAAAAATGATTCAATCATGTGGGTCTTTGAGACCTATGAAATGTTATGGGACTGAATTAATCACATCCCAATTGGGAAACAAGTCATTTTGTGGGATTTTGACGCTCAAAAAAATTTATCTGCTGGTTTTCAGACGTCTCTTTCTCAGTGTAAGTCTAAGGGAAAAAGTCTGTTGGGCCCAATGGCCTCACAGACCTGGGCGTTGTAATTACACATTTGGACACTAAGTAAAACTGGCTTCAAAGCCTGGTGCTGCTCCGGGGGGCTTGACTCTAGTGCTTTGTAGTGCTACTTACCTCAGGTTAACGAGAACAACCAATCAGAACAAAACAGTTTAATGAAGCTGTCAATCATGTCAATCATCCTCATGTGTTTTCAGAAACATATTTTAGTGTACTGTTTAGCTGTAAAATAAAAGTTGGTCTGGTCGGTAGGTGGTGCTTGGTACCTCAGTTGACTATTATCCAACATGCAATATCCAAACTTAATTATTTTACAGCTACACAAACAGTACACTAAAATATGTTTCTGAAAACACATGAGGAGAGAAACAGGCAATGCAGCAACAGGATCTTGATTCACATTTGATCAGCGCTGCCTAGTTTGACAGTTTGACCACAGTTCAGGAGCAGTGACTGACATGATTGACAGCTGTGTTAGAGACTCCTCAGCTCTGATTGGTTGTTTTCTGTGAGACGCAGTGGAAGAGGAGGGGGGGGCGGGGATATGATTTTTTTTTTTTTTACAGACTATCTGTCTCATTTACTTCTTTCAGAATACGGTTTCAGCCGAAGCAAATATGTTATTTTCATAAAAGTTACCAACTGTACCTTTAACCAAGTGGGCTTTGCTACCCACACGAGTGATGTGATATAGACAGACACTTAATTTAACAATTCCATATTCGTATTCAAAAGTGGTGTGCGAATCATATTGAGTAAAGACAGTCACAGGGTAATTACATCCTGTGACGTCTAATTTGCTGTGTGCGTGCTCGGTCTTAATAAAGGTAAATAGACACACTGAAACACTGCCAGCAGAGGCCCTGATAAAAGGTTTAGACCTACTTAAAGCTGGACAAGAACAAACTATCACACATATAGTCCTTAACGCTGTTAAACCTCAGGGGTTCCTACATGTAAACCAGGCCAGGAGCTCCAAATACACAGCAGCTAATGAGATTAGGACGCGTGGCTGGGATGCAGAAAGTCACATACAGGGCAGGGTAGGGTTAAAGTGGGTGTGTAAACATATAACACAAATTTAGAAGATTGACATTTAACTAGCAAGACAACTTTTTTTTTTCCTGTCTTTATTCTATTTTATTCCATTTTAGGTTGTTTTATCCTCTATTTTATTCTTTCTGAATTGCATTTAAATGTGTATTTTTAATACTGCCTTCTCTGCCCTACCCTGGATAAAAGCTTTATGACACCGGTGCACAAGATATATTATAGCCGGTAAACCCATGAGAAACCCATTAGAAATTTGAACATGCAAGTTTAAATGACAGCTGGGGCCTGAATCACAAAGCGAGATTAATAAAGTATACCTTCTACCTTCTGAATCTCGCTTTATGATACAGGCTTCAGTTGTCATGTCGTTCAAATTTCCATTTCTTTCTGACCAAATTTAATGACTTCCTGCCCATATTGGTTTAGCAGTTGTCCTTTAAAGTTGATATATTTATTATTTTACCTCGAAACCCCAGTCTGGGTAAAACTGTTCAAACTCTCTCGGGTCATGATGACCATGTGACACGATCAAAAGCTCCAGAGCAGCTAGTAAACACACCTTGACACAAAGTTGTTTTGTAAACTGCTGTTTCCAAGCTGAATAATTTACCCTGAAACTCTATTCTTCATGCATATTTCAATTCAATATACCCTGAGCTCCCCACAGTAAGTCCCATACCTCCTGTATGCAACAGAAGCAGTGTGCAGTGTTGTTCACTCTGCCTATTGTTTGCAATATTGTTTGTCTCAGCCATTAATCCCATGCAGACAGGTGTGACTGACTGGGATCCCTCTGTGTTGTTGTAAAATGTCATGCTCATAATCCATGCTTGTGAGGAGACACGGGTCACCTGGGCTTCCTTGAAGGCCAGGTGATTATCCCGCAGCGTTACACAGACAGAGGGAGGGAGGGAGGCAGTAGGTGGGGCAAAGGGATCAATCAACAGAAATAGATAGGCCAATACAAGTACAGGGTAGATACAGGACAGGTAAAGAATAGACAGAGGGAAGACAGGAACAGTGAGAGGAAGACACCTGATGGTCTAATTGTCAAATTCAAAGGACAGAAGAAGGATTCTCAGACTGTACCCACAGGGATGCAAAAATGGGCCTGATAATTTTAAACAGAAAACCAACTCAGTTTTTCATTTAACAGGATTCTTCTTATCTGAGGTTACTGTTTGTTTACCTGCTTGGGGTGGCACAGCTTAACTGCTGCGCTGGACCTGCTGCGGAAAACACAGGGCCGGAGGAGGGTCACCAGGAGGAGACGGGCTGCTGCCAGGTCGAGCAAGAAGCTTGAAAACAGGCTTCGCGGAGTGATGAAGACGGCCAGGCGTGCCAGCAATGTGGAGGTACCCTCCTTCCTCCGCCAGCTAGTCAAAGAGACGGAGAAGATGGTCACCTTCTTTTTCAAAGGGGGGCCCAGGGAAACTGGATCTGAGGAGGAAGACAGTTTCGACGACGACGACTCGATGCCGAGCCCGTATCTGGATCGGCCCATCTTGGAGAAACATGTGTCAGAGGGGGAATCTCAGTCAGGGATGAACTACGCTGTGGCGAGCATGCAGGGCTGGAGGGCTCAGATGGAGGACGCCCACACCTGCATGCCCCAGCTGACAGGAGACCTGAAGGATTGGGGGTACTTTGCTGTTTTTGATGGACATGCAGGCACCACAGTGGCACAGTACTGCTCCAGAAACCTGCTGGAGCACATCCTGGCAACAGGTACAGAACCATGAGGGGCCGACAGGATGAATCTAATTATTCAAAGTGGTAAAAAATACATATATAACTCCTAGCACTTATACTGCAGCACTACACATGCTTTTAGTTGTGTGTTTGAGAGGAATGCACTTTTCTCTTGCTGTTCATACTGAGTTTAAATGCACTTACTGTATGTTGCTTTTGCAGAATCTGCAAAATAAATAACATGATATAATCAGGGAGAATCAGTTACGTGTAACGTGTTAACAAAATCATCATTTAAACTGAAAACATACAGCACTGGCATTGCAAATAAATAACTTGTTTTGCAAAGAAAACACTCAAATTAAGTACTACTGGTATACTGAGAAACTAACACATTTGCACATTTGATGTCACTGTTTTTAAGCATAGAAATAAACTTGATTTAGGGACATTAAGTCAGTGAAAGTAGCTGATTATGAGCAGATTAATAAAAAGCTAGGTTTAAGGGTGAGATTATCTTGGAAGTCGGACGTGCCATGTATGTGTATACAGTAATGAAAGCTGATAAACACATAAACAACATAATGTGTTGCATATTTTTACATAAGAATGCTGGATATTACTGTTATTGCTGTTACTGTTCACTGGATCATGCAAAGTAGTGCCGAACATTCAGGGATGGAGCCAAACAAAACACAGGTGCTGATATATCACGTGTCAGGTTACCTATTTTTAGAGCTGTAAACTCATTGGTTGGCCATATGAGAAAAGATTAAAATCATAGTTACATGAAAGGCTGTAATCTTTAGTCTGAAACTCTTCTTACTGCTACTTATCACTCTCTGGAAAAAGCCATTTTTATGCTTTCTTGGATAAATGAAGATTTTAGTTCAAACTGTATTTGATAATTAAGAGTAAGAATCTTGTCAGCCATGTTATTGCACAATAACACAGGTGATGTCCTCTCTATGGTGGGTGTCTCAGTACCCTGACGTCCAAGGGTGTAGGTTTTGTTTCAACATTAGGGGGGAACATATGAAACAGGAGTGTCCCCCATGAAATTTGAAGCATCCAACACTTAATTTTGTGCATTCTGGTGAATGTTTATGCACCAATTTATGCTTTTTCTGCATCAATTTAAGATGGAAATGTCTCTAATGTCATCAAAACAAAAGTCCTGTGCAGGGGTGGGCAAAAGTTAAATGTTCTACATATTGAGGCCGATGTGTCCCCTGTGTCCCCCCCAACCCCAACATCCAGAAAATCTACACCTTTGCTGACTTGACTAAATGTTGGAGCCAGGAATTTCACAACTCAAACACAAGATGAACCCCCAGTGTACATGGTACCTTGGTCCATGTGTGTTGGCCTCTAAACAAACAACATCTCAGTCTTTAAACCAAATGTTTGCCCCTCATTTCCCACAGGTGGGGTCACAGCAAACGAGGACCCCGAGCAGGTGAAGGAGGGGATCCGTGAAGGCTTCCTGGACATTGACACCCACATGCACAAACTGGCTCGCCAGGACAACTGGGACCGCAGTGGCTCCACTGCAGCGGCCGTTATGATTTCACCACGCTACATTTACTTTGTCAACTGCGGGGACTCCCGCACCCTGCTCTGCCATAACGGCCAGGTGGTCTTCTACACAGAGGACCACAAGCCGTTCAACCCCAGAGAAAAGGAGCGCATCCAGAATGCTGGGGGCTCGGTGACCCTGCAGAGAGTCAACGGCTCGCTGGCAGTTTCCAGAGCACTGGGGGACTTTGACTTCAAGGAGGTGGACTGGAGGCCGCAGACTGAGCAGCTAGTGTCGCCGGAGCCAGAAGTGTACGAGATGGAGAGGACCCCCGAAGATGAGTTCCTAATTCTAGCATGTGACGGTGTGTGGGACGCCATTGGTAATGAGGAACTGTGTGCCTTTGTGCGAAGTCGTCTGCAGGTGTGCGATGACCTGAGGGAGATTTGCACGCAAGTCATTGACCTGTGTCTCTATAAGGTGAGAAGTCAACATCACAACAGGACACAGACAAGGTGCATTAAACTGTAAGAAAAGAAAACGAAAGGGTTTGATGAAAGATTGTGATACCAACACATACACTTTAACCTTTGTGTGGTTAGGAAATAACCCTTCAGATTCAAACACTGCACCAGGAAGGAAGAATCACTGGAACGGCAAACAGATTGGAATATTTCTCTAAAAGTTAAATGAAAAAATGTGAGGAAGATTTGCCAGAGATACCTCAGCATAAAGGCCTGTGAAACAACTTTGGCATGACCATGACCAGGTATAGGCATTTTTCAGCACAGAATCAAAGAATAAATATGTGATGGTCAGTATCACAGAAGCAGTAAGGTTCCATAGCCATGTCACAGATGGTGGCTGGCTGAATGAAGCCATGCTATAATTTATGTCTCAAACTTCCATGTGAGTTAAACGTTGTGTTCCCACAAATGGTCTTATTTAGAGTTTATCAGAGCTGACGTTCCAGATTCTCTTTTAAGTATTTGCCTCACACATGTTCCCTAAAAGGACAGATTAGACTGCACAGAAATGTAATTGTACATTCTTAATTAATCTACTTAAATACATGCGCAGTAGTAGCATTCCTGTACTCTTAGCTCGGCAGAACACCAATTCCTCCAAACTCAGCTCATTGGATTTTTCTGTGACGCACAGTGTTACAGCAGGTGGATTTATGAATGGGAAGCTTGAGGGCAAGTGTACACTGAGGGCAGGGTCTGAGGTGATGTTGTTATGTAAGCAGACTTCTCCTGCAGGTCTCGTTAATGCTTGTTAGTAACTGCACATCTGAACACTGACGAGGCCTTAGCCTGGCCTATAAATAGCCGTATTACAGCATCATGGGACATGGGATAGGAGGGAAGAAATGCTACACATGGCTCGGATTAGAACTGAATGTGAGTCTCAATGTTACAGCTCAATGCATAAGGGCTCAGAGGCTTTATCCAGGCCGGGATGGGCTGCTATTTATTTCACCTAAAAAGGCTTACTATACTGCTGAAAGACTACATGTTCTAGTGCACCCTCCTCGCCTCGCTGATGTCATAACCAACAGGCTGATATTTCTTAAACTGCAATGTGTGCTTGTAGAAGTGTGGCATTTCTGTACTGACATTGTTTGTAACTTCTTAATTGGATATATCTACAATAAGCTAATATCTAGCTGATTTATCCTTCCAGCGCTACTTCACAGGTGCATTTTTCATTAGCTAAAGTAATGTATTTGCGGATCAGCATTATCATCATCCAGTGTAAGTACTCGACTGTGACATCATAAGAGACTGATAGCTTGTCAAAACAAAAACAGACGTCAGTTGCCTGCTATCAACAGGTCTATTTCAACAGACTTCAACTGATGGAAGACTGTGCTGCATTCAAACTTGTGCAGAAGCATTATCAGTAAAATTGACTTGAAGCATCAAAAGTAAAAGTACTCATTACGTAGGCAGACAACCCTCTGCTAGATTATCCAGGTTTCCAAAACATGTTAATGGACAAAACTTAACTTTTCAAGGACCCATACTAAAATTTAATGAACAGATTTATATAGTTTACTTTCCTAAAATGTTAATTATTGTGTGAATATTAACAGCAACCTTTTCTAGTCTAGTTGGTTATGTTTGCGTCATTATATGTTAAGTTATCCACAGAAAATTACAGTCATGTACCCATGACCTTTCCAAAACTTTCAAATTACCATGACTATTCAAAGTCTGGAAAATTAAATTATTAAATTCCATGACTTTTCCAGGTTTTCCATGACTGAACCTTGATTATCTTACTATTTCATGTTAGTGGGTTGGAAACACTGACTTAACCAGGGTGGCCACAAGACTCTTAAATTTAATGCTTTTAAAGACCCACTCAAGACACTTTTTTTTTTTTTTTTTTTAACAAATCATGTTTTACTTATTTAAACATCGCAGGTAAGTAGTATATATGTGATCTTGTGCAAAGGTAAGTGTGAAATTAAACAACATGTTTGTAGTAAACACCTCACCAATTAAAATGTAAGACTATTTAATGACTTTTAAGGCCTTTAAGACTTTTTAAGGATCTGTAACCACCTGGTTAACACACAAGAAGCACTCTAATTTAACACCCTGTTGAGGTGGTGCTAATCTAAACTGTGTATTTTTTGCACAGTTAAACATACTGAATAACAAAGCCACGTGTAATTCATGTGCTCATTATGGGTTTTTCAAATCTTAATATACAGATTAACTGGTGGTAATAGTAACAATAAGTAACAAAACAAAAAATAACAAAAGTAACACAAGCTGTTGAATACCTCAAAAAATATACAGGAATCAGTTACCTGCCACCACTGTCTACCTGTGCAGTGGTAGTGCTTCCTCTCTAACATGTCTGTCTCCCTCTGCAGGGCAGCTTGGACAACATGAGCATCATCATCGTCTGCTTCCCCGGCGCCCCCCAGGTGTCACAGGAGGCACTGCAGCAGGAGGCAGAGCTGGAGCAACAGATTGACATGAAAGTGGAAGGTGATTTTCTGCTCAAGAGTCACTCTGAGCCCCAACAACAAAATAAACTACTGTCAGCACCCTGATTTATAACGGCATTGATTTGGCTATCACCTGTCACAGATATAATCCAGATGATGAGGTCCAGAGATGAAGACCCTGACCTTTTGTACGTGATCAAATTCCTGGCTGCAGAGGGGATGCCTGGGCTCCCACCAGGAGGAGGCATCACCAGCAAGTAAGACTGATGAATGAAAAAAAAAAAAAACAATAAAATTTTGAGGAACCAAAAAGAAATCCTTCAGACATTATACCACTGTTTCCCTCTTTGAATTGCAGGAGAGACTGTATCATCTC